>NW_025541404.1:0-60000 GCF_017591435.1 Portunus trituberculatus | reverse complement strand
TCTATGATTCAAAATACCAAGGAAGAGTTTTCTTACTTAAATTTTGCGAAACGGTGACAAGTGCCGAGCATGCTTGGGTGTGAAGAGGGGCACAGCTGCGGCTCTCCCCTTCACGGCCAGCAAACCGCACCTTTACACTATTGACAGTTAGGGCAGAGACCGTGGGCTGTACCAAGAGTCGCGAAGGCCAAGGCACGGACCTTCCCTTCGACCAGCAAGGCAAAGCCTTCGCCCTTACCTTCAATCCGTACCAAGAGTCGGCGTGGAAGGTAGGGCCGCGAGAGGTCTGCCGCTAGCATGAGTTGGTAACAGTTGTTTTGGTATTGGTATGACTGTAATCCGGATTGGAGCTCCACGAACGACAACAAAACAACAGTGCGCGCTACAATAATGGAGGGAAGGAGCTGTGACCGGGCCAAACCACTCACGCACGAGCAGAGAATAATGATTCTCAATCTTGTAAAAGAGAATAAAGACTTGCAAGACCGCTCAACAAACCCAGCTAGCCTTCACAAGAAAAAAATTAGCTTGGGAGGAGATCACCAAGTCATTTAATGCCATTAACATTTTTTAATATTAATATATTTAGAGTTAAATAAAAATTCAAGATTTTAGCATCAGCTGGTGCTTAGTGAGAAACTGACAATGTGAAAAAGAGGCAGGCTCAGGTAGTGAGTAACAAGCCCACATGTGATCAGAGTTATTGAATATCTGTGTCCTCAAGCATTCCTTATTGAAAACCTGGCTTGCCACACACTTAAATAATTTTTCTTCTTTTCAAGTTTTGTATATGTATAGCAGTTCTGAATGTTTATTGTTGTTGCTCAATTTCACTATGTATTTATAACAGGTTTATTCAACAACTTTACAGACTGCAGTGTTTTCATAATTTCCAGAATTCTTAACTTTCTTTGTTTCTGTATCCTTTCATTATCCCTAAAGTGGTAATTTATCATGTGTTTGGAAATCACTGTCTTACAAAATCCATATCAAGAAGCAGTGGTAATTCATTACAAGAGTTGAGAAATTTGTATTCTTTGGGATCTGCTAGACCACAATTTATATGCATATCATTAAAAATTCCAAAGTTAACACATTAGTATATTCAATCATGAATTACATTAATCATGGTCTGAAATGGTTTGGATACAGAACTATACATCTTGAGAACTACCTACAATACTGTCAGTATACCTATACCTAAATCCTTGCACATCACACCCAACTCAGTGAAAAGTTATCTGTTGACTTAGCTTTAACATTATTGCACTCAATGTTTATCTCACTGTCTTTGAGAGAGAGAGAGAGAGAGAGAGAGAGAGAGAGAGAGAGAGAGAGAGAGAGAGAGAGAGAGAGAGAGAGAGAGAGAGAGAGTTTGATAAGAAGTCCTGGGTTGGTGTGAAGTGGTGTTCTTGTGAAATTCTCTGTGTACATCCCTACATAGTAGTACATCTTTGTGGTTTTGTTTTAAACCTGCTTATACAGGCTAGTATTTACCTTGTGACTGGCTTTTCTTTGCATACTTTGACAGCCTTCTGTCTGTTGGCAGTTCACTTGTCACTTCCTATTCTCCATTAACTCATGCGCATACTTGGTCTTTAATAGGTTTGGAGGATGAGCTCACTAAAGAAAATATTTATTACCATGAAATAAACAGTATAACTTTCCTGACAAACGAAAACAAGCTTCATAAAACAGCTATGTGGCGAGCTTTCTGGATCCACTGCGTTCTTCCACCTCGCGATTTTAAGGCGATCATTCACTATTATAAAAAGAATAGTAACTTACGTGGAAACATAACTATTGGTTTTCCGAGATTGACAATATTACTTGATGTTGATTTTAGTTCATACTATTCGTTGTTCACTCCAGCTTACGAAAATTATAAAATATTTCTTCGAAGGTCATGTGGAAAACACGGGGGCACCCATGCCTTCCCTTCGACCTTCCCTCTGCTCTTCGTTCCAATAATGACAGCGACTCTTGGTACCACATTACCTTCCCTTCTACCCTCGACCTTAAACCTTCGTGACTCTTGGTACGGGCCCGTGTTCGCTTCCTCACCACTATGAGAGGGAGACAAAACACTGATTCCCGCCGACAAGCAGACGCTGTGACATCAACGATCCTTAAGTGAGCCACAATTGTAAAACTTGTCAACCATTGAACATAATTTTTTTTTTTTTTTTACGTAGGGAAGAGGGCCAGCCAAGGGCAAAAACAAGAAAGTTAGAAAAAAGCCCACTTGAGCGCTGGCTCTCCAAAGAGTACAAAAAGTGCCAAAACCGTCAGCCAGAATTAGGGGAGCAAATGCCTCGATACCTCCCTTTTAAAAGAAGACAAGTTGTAGGAATTCGGAAATACAGATGCAGGGAGGGAGTTCCAGAGTTTACCAGTGAAAGGGATGAATGATGGAGCGTACTGGTTAACTCTTGCATTAGGGAGTTGGACAGAATAGGGATGAGAGGAAGAAGAAAGCTTTGTGCAGCGTGGCCGCAGGAAGAGGGGAGGCATGCAGTTAGCAAGATCAGTAGAACAGTTACCATGAAAATAGCGATAAAATATAGAAAGGGATGCAACATTTCGGCGGTGAGAAAGAGACTGAAGACAGTCAGTCAGAGGAGGGGAGTTGATGAGACGAAGAGCTTTCGATTCCACCCTATCAAGCAAAGCTGTGTGACTGGAACCCCCCCAAACATGCGAAGAGTACTCCATACAGGGACGGATAAGGCCCTTATACAGAGAAAGCAGTTGGAGGGGCGAGAAAAACTGGCGGAGACGCCTCAGAACACCTAATTTCTTAGAAGCTGTTTTAGCAAGAGATGAGATGTGAAGTTTCCAGTTAAGATTATGAGCAAAGGACAGGCCGAGGATATTCATTGTGGAAGAAGGAGACAGTTGAGTGTCATTGAAGAAGAGGGGATAGTTGGCTGGAAAGTTGTGTCGAGTTGATAGATGGAGGAATTGAATTTTTGAGGCATTGAAAACTACTAGATTTTCTCTGCCCCAATCGGAAATTTTAGAAATATCGGAAGTCAGGCGTTCCGTGGCGTTC
The DNA here is from genome assembly GCF_017591435.1 of Portunus trituberculatus. Taxonomy (NCBI): domain Eukaryota; kingdom Metazoa; phylum Arthropoda; class Malacostraca; order Decapoda; family Portunidae; genus Portunus; species Portunus trituberculatus. Next base: position 56,945 of record NW_025541404.1, on the reverse strand, counting down.
CCGCGTGATCTGTTAATTTCCTGAAGGGTTGGACGTCTCTGAAAGAACGTGGAAAGATGTAGGGTGGTATCATCAGCGTAGGAGTAGATAGGGCAAGAAGTTTGGTTAAGAAGGTCATTAATGAATAATAGAAAGAGAGTGGATGACAGGACAGAACCCTGAGGAACACCACTATTAATAGGTTTAGGAGAAGAACAGTAGCCGTCTACCACAGCAGCAATAGAGCGGTCGGAAAGGAAACATGAGATAAAGTTGCAGAGAAGGATAGAAGCCGTAAGAGGGCAGTTTTAAAATCAAAGCTTTATGCCAGACTCTATCAAAAGCTTTTGATATGTCTAACGCAACAGCAAAAGTTTCAGCGAAATCTCTAAAAGAGGATGACCAAGACTCAGTAAGGAAAACCAGAAGATCACCAGTAGAGCGACCTTGACGGAAGCCATACTGGCGATCAGACAGAAGATTGTGAAGTGACAGATGTTTGAGAATCTTCCTATTCAGGATAGATTAAAAACTTTAGACAAGCAAGAGATTAAAGCTATAGGACGGTAGTTTGAGGGGTCAGAACGGTCACCCTTTTTAGGGAACAGGCTGAATGTAGGCAAACTTCCAGCAGGAAGGAAAGGTAGAAGTCGATAGACAAAGTTGGAAGAGTTTGGCCAGGCAAGGTGCAAGCACAGAACCACAGTTTTTGAGAACAATAGGAGGGACCCCATCAGGTCCATAAGCTTTCCGAGGGTTTAGGCCAGCAAGGGCATGGAAAACATCATTACGAAGAATTTTGATTGTAGACATGAAAAATATGCACCGCCTGTCCTGCTCGCCTTTCACTTGCTCTCCAAGCAGATCTGTTATCAAAATGTCACCCTCCTCCTCCTCCTCCTCCTCCTCCTCCTCGTACCCCATCAGTCCAGTACTCTTGATGAGTGATGGAAACTATTTGATAAGGCGAGAGAGGAATTAAGGAAACAATGCTTTCCTATCACAACAACTTCCGTGGTGCTCCATCTTTGTTCAGTCCTCAGCATCAGTGTTCACCCAATAAGGCTGATCTAGCCGCATCGAATCTGGCCAGCGCGGGACCCCTCATTTCTCCTCCAGTGACCCGAGACGCTGATGTCATGAATACCTAACGATCAGGAAAATGATCGAGTAGTATTGTAATGTGAGTCAGTAGCTGGTTGATGGAAGTTTTTAAAATTTTACTGTATTCTATTATTGTTAAACCCAATAAATTCACAATATCAACAACATACAATCTAGTGACGAGTATAAACAAAAAGCCAAGGACAGGATCCCTCCACTTTCGTTCTGCCCTAATGTCCTCTCTCAAGCACAAAAAGACGAGAACAACCTCCTCGTTCTGTCGTAATCCTGCATGCTGCCGTAATTTCACAAATGAACATCGATAAACCAGGGAACGAAAATGTAATCGAAAAAGTAAAACCAATCATTCTAATTAATTGGGAAGACAACCTGAGTGGCAAATAATGTCTGGCAGGAATTATCTACCACGAAAACTGCAAGTCTCTCATCGCTCTCTCGGCTCAAAGTTTAAGACAGAGATTGAGGGAGGAGCAATTTGGTTCTTGAGTAGCGAGTGACTAACTGAGAGAGAGAGAGAGAGAGAGAGAGAGAGAGAGAGAGAGAGAGAGAGAGAGAGAGAGAGAGAGAGAGAGAGAGAGAGAGGCGGCCGTAGACAACATGGACCATAGGCTACATCCACACAGTCATTCTGTGACACAGTGGCCACCCATCTGAGGCACTGTACCTTTGTTTTCTCCTTCGCGAAGACATCTGGGCGGCGGTGACGTGGGTGACGAAGAAAAGCCTCGATCACTTCCGCCCATCACGACACACACAACGCACACACAACCACCAACACACCACACACCACCACTGGACTGCCGCTACTCCTTCACTCCTTGATTGGCTCCCCTGCCGCGTCATATTGGTGCACACCTCCGCCACGCTCATATCACCATTACGTGCTGATGAATGCATAGTATATACTTGTCTAGCATTATTTGGACGTGTTAAATAATGAGAGTGAACACTTTATGCAGCGCCAAGCCTCACGGCGGCAGAGTCTGGCGCTGAGGGCTCGCTGGTATGCAAGGCATCGCCATGATCCGAACCACTCGCCTCGAACAGGTTGTAATGCCACGTGTGTGTGTGTGTGTGTGTGGTGACAAGGACTGGACGGAAAAAAGAAAATAATACCGTGACCGGCAACCCTACGGCAACTACGCAGTAGAGGGAGGGAATGAGAGAGGAGAGGGAGAGGGAAGCGTGGAAGGAGAGGGTGGGGGACAGTCATGTGTCCTGTGAGGCTCGTCTGAGGTGACAATTACCGCTCTGTGTTTCCTGCTGAGAGGATAAGATGTGAGTGGGGGAGGAGGGAGGAGCTGGGAGGAAGAGGAAGAGAGGGGGAGCTAGAACACTCTAAAGCAGCGTTTCCCAACATGGGGAGCTAGCACCCCTGGGGGTGCTGAAATCAATCATAGGGGATGCTGGGAAGTGATGCACACACTTCACTTTCTTTTATGCTTCTAATAACAATATATTAGTTAGGGGTGCTGGACTGCTCAGACATGACAACAAGGGTGCTATGGTCAGAAAAGGTTGGGAAACGCTGCCCTGAAGCGACGACATGAAATATGCATGAAAAGATCCAAGCGAGGAAAAAAGAGCTAATATGATAAGTGGATGGGAGGAATGTTACCGTGGAGATTATTCAGGAGAGAGTGTTAGAGGGGCAGCAGTGCAGGGGGAGAAGAGCACGGCAACAGTCTTTATAGAAATTAAACAACACCAACAGGGAGGTGAAAGTGACACACTGATAACAAAGATACTGCGAAAGTGATCATTATCAATGCAAGGAGAGCAAAGTCCGGTGTAATGTATTATACATTTTAGAGAGTGCAACCAAACAAATAGTTTAACCAAAATAATATTTTGGCTCAGCTTTTGTCACACCGTCCTATTAACTTTTATTTAAGGTCGACTTTCACAATTGGCTCTGACTGAACACCTGAGGATGGCAAGCATCATCAAAGAGGAGGCCTCAAAGGTGTCAGTGTGCTGACTCACCTACAACTTGGGATTCCGCTTCAATACCTCACCATGGAAAATGTGTGCAAATAAGGAGTGCATGGATGTCGTGTCCCGCAGGATCAGTGCTCTCCGGGCACTTACACAACACCGCGAGGAGGGGAGACAGGTGGTTTACCTAGATGAAACGTGGCTTATCGCCAGGATGAACCACAGTATGGAGTGAGTGAACACCACTCAGCCTGCCACGTATAGCCGTCAGGTGCCGCCCGGAGAAAATGAGCGCGTTGTGGTAGTTCCAGAGGGCACAATCAATGGTTTCATTGGAAATGCATTCCTTTGCTTCCCTACCAAGAACACCAGCGGTGACTGCCACGGTGAATTGAACGTCAACATGCTCATTCGCTGGCTGACATCGCAGCTCCTACCATCACTGACTGAGCCGACTGTGCTCATAATGGATAATGCGCCTTATCACAGCTATCAAAACAGATTTAATTCACTGGATGGTGACAGAAAGATACCTTCCCAACACACCCGACACAAGAAAACCTCATACTTATTTGTAAAGAAAACTGCTCAGCTTGGCAATACACAGTGGAGAACCTCATTCTCGCATGTGATCACGAGATTGTCCACTTACCACCCGATCATCCTGACCTAGTGCCATAGAGCGGATGTGAGGATGTAAGGAACGGTACATACGATCCTCGTTACATCATTTCACACCGGCAGACCTGCAGGCCAGGCTGGAAGAAGCAAGACTCTGCCACAGCGGAGGTGTGGACAGGAATGGCTTGAGCATCACGCACTTTCCACGATGAGTGAGAAAAAATAAAGAAAAAGAAAAGGGAGACAGAGAGGGAGTGGAAGCCTGCAGAGGAGTGAAGAGGGTTACTGGGAGGATGAGGGAAGAGGATGGGGAGTGATCGCCTTACATGGAAACTTGTCATCCCTTCATCCTAATGTCCGGATCACACGGTCACGTATACCCGCGACAGCGTGTCGCGCGTCTGGAATATCAACGACCGCTTCGCAGAAAACGCCGATTTTCAGAGGACAGCGGGTCATCGGGAATGATCCAAGACCGTTATCCATTTCCCGTGACTGGAAGACCGTCGTGGAAAGACTATAATGAACATACTCCACGAAAATACTGAATTATTTTTCACAATGCTTTATTTGGCATATATCATCAATATAATGCGGTAATTTTTCATGATTCGCATACCCATCACTTATACGATATTTATTAATTTTGTTTTGATTTGTTTACCACCACAAGTGCTGGACTAGCCACCTTCGCGTCCAAATCCTTGCCTTCCTTTTTCGTTTGTTCTGCTCTTGCAGTACAATTGCATAAAGTCCAACAGCTAAGATAGCGTGGTCAACTGGGTCCAATGTGTTCAGTGGCGCTCCGCCCGGGTTTGTTGTTGTTGTGGTGGTGAAGGTCTCGGATGGAAGATCAACGCCGTGTGCTGTTTCCTGCGATCTGATCGTCGAACATACTGGTCGCGCGACACGCTGTCGCGGGTATACGTGACCGTGTGATACGGACATAACGAGCCGCCACTCAGTAATGTGTCGCCCCTCACTGCTGGTGGTGGTGGCATCTCTATCAAAGTGTTATTAAATACTCTCTCTCTCTCTCACACACACACACACACACACACACACACACACACACACACACACACACACACACACATTCGCTGTACAAACATCTTTGACATGAGTTTAGAGATGTGGTGAGGCTGAAAGTGTATAGTTTAGTTTATCTTTTTATTAACAAGACCATTTTTCTTTGAGAGAGAGAGAGAGAGAGAGAGAGAGAGAGAGAGAGAGAGAGAGAGAGCATAAGGCGGAGGTTCCAAACACGCAGTGAAGCAGATTACGTGGTGTGAGCTGAACCAGACTGGTGCTGGAGGAGGAGGAAATGGGATGGTGGTGGCGGTGGTGGTTGTGGTGGTGGTGGCAAAAGTCTTGTGGTGATGATTGTGTTTGTGTCAACGGGTGGGATTAACAAGCAAAAATATCGATACCAAGCCACACACACACACACACACACACACACACGGCCCGGTAGCTCAGTGGTTAGAGCGCTGGCTTCACAAGCCAGAGGACCGGGGTTCGATTCCCCGGCCGGGTGGAGATATTTGGGTGTGTCTCCTTTCACATGTAGCCGCTGTTCACCTAGCAGGGAGTAGGTACGGGATGTTAATCGAGGAGTTGTGACCTTGTTGTCCCGGTGTGCGGTATGTGCCTGGTCTCAGGCCTATCCGAAGATCGGAAATAATGAGCTCTGAGCTCGTTCCGTAGGGTAACGTCTGGCTGTCTCGTCAGAGACTGCAGCAGATCAAACAGTGAAACACACACACACACACACACACACACACGGTGGCGTAGTGGATAAGGTTGTGTGCGTGGATTCGAATCCCACGAACCGCATTGAAACTGATTTTTGTCGAGTGGTTTAAAGTTAGCTACATGTCACCATGATAGACAGGTTCTAGGTTGTTACACCAAAGATGCGCTTGGGTGGTGATATGGGCCCTGATATGGGTACCACTTTAAATAAAATTGCCTGCGCCAATAATGGATGGAAGCTGAACAGCGCTTTCATTACTCTTCAAGTAGACCTACAAGAGCTATAGATCATAGTAAAAACAAAATAAATAAATAAAAGCACACACACACACACACACGTACATATGCACATTCTCTCTCTCTCTCTCTCTCTCTCTCTCTCTCTCTCTCTCTCTCTCTCTCGGTGTGGTTGGAGTGGTGAGAAGAGAAGAAGAGAATTACTATCTTTTCGCTCCAAATTGACACAATTAAGTCTTGGGTGGCTGGGCTGCCTCAGTGAGTGCCCATTGCAGCTTCCTTAGGAGAGTGTAGCGGACCTACTAGTCTCGCCTAAAGCTCCCCACGGGCACCAGGCAGCGACAAGTCCCGCGCCAAGCAAACACTGGCAGGACTTAACTGGCTATACCTTTGAATAGGCTTCCTCGCTCCTGTTTGATGGCAGGAGCGCGCGGGGAGAGGGAAGACTATTGGAACAAGTAACACTGGCCTCTGGTTACCATCAGAGCAGTGTCTTCCAACGCTCAGGATATTGAATGTACCGCTCAAGATATTTTTCCTCTCATCCTTAAGTCCTCATTCTGTATTTTTCCCACTTTTTCTTCTTTCGGTCTTTTGTCTGAATAAATTTTCCTTGATATTTCTTCCTGATTTTTCATCTAATATTTTGATCAGATTTTCCTCTCGCCATGAAATTTTCCGGTTGTCTTCATTCCTTTGTTTCTTTCTTTCTTCAGGATCAATTTTTCCTTAGAGGTTTAGTGCACCACTTTTCCTTCTGCTCAAGCTCCGTGGAGAAATCAGACTAAATATTTCCCTTGAGATGGAGAAAAGATCATGTCACTAGCAGGTTCACGTTACACAGCACATAGAAGAAAACAATTCACCAGCTTTGTGAGGGAAGAGTTGTACTCCATCTCAAAACTAATGGTGATGATGACGATGAATCACTGCTGCCACCACTATTACCACTACTCCTACTACTACTATTACCAACATTACTCCCACTGCTACTCCTAGACAAATTAGCAAGCCATACTGTAGCAGAGCGTGGTTTCGATCCACGGACCTTTGGGTTATGGGCCCAGCACGCTTCCACTGCGCCACTCTGCTGATATTCACGTGTGGCAATGACCATAGTTAGCATATCACAACCTGTGTCTGTGGAAGCGGTCCAGAAGGTGGCGCCCATTACATTAACTACAGGCACATTGTGACAGACACACAACACAGTAAACAAAGACAAAGTCCAGGTTCTTAAAACAAAATATTGAAAATAATGAAGGGATAAGGAGAGAAAGAAGAAGAGAGGGAATAAGAACATGGAGAGGCCCGCTTCCACACCCTTCCATCTGTTTTATTGAGGATGAGGGATTGGAGATTTTAAATTCTGGGGATGTCACACATTTCCATAGTCCTACTGGGACTTTTACAGCTATCGATCTTTCTATTTGTACATCTAATTCTTTCCTTGATTTTAATTGGCGGGTCCTACCGGATTTACACGGTAGTGACCACTTTCCTATTTTATTGGAATCTGTGAACTCTGAGCCTCAGTCCCGGCCCCCACGCTGGGTTTTAGACAAGGCAGATTGGCCTCGATTCACAGACCTTAGCTCTTTTTATCCGTCCGTTGGCTGACTTTTCTACTTGTGCTGAGGCTGTTGATTATTTTACAGATTTTATACGTTCAGTAGCACTTCAAACAATCCCTAAGACGTCCGGCCGCTTTACTAAGCGTCCTGTTCCTTGGTGGAACGCAGCATGCACTGAAGCGGTTAAAGAGAAACGGGCAGCTTTTTCTCGTCTCCGGCGACATCGTGGGGACCCGCAGTGTCTGGACGCTTTTCGGCTTTGCCGAGCTCGAGCCCGCCGCGTTTTGAAAGAGGCACAAAGAGCCTCTTGGAAAGCTTATGTCTCTTCCATTAACGCCCGCACTTCTCTTACGAATGTCTTTAACAAAGTCCGCCGAATTACTGGGAAGTATTCTGCTCCTTCCCCACCAGTTTTGTTGTCTTCTGGGCGAACGGTGGCAGACCCTAGGACTGTCGCCGACCTCTTCGCAGAGCACTTTGACAGTGTTTCCCGGAGGCATCCTGCAGCCCCGGGCGCACGTCACCGCCAGAGAATGGAATCTCTCGGCATAAATTTTTCTTCCACAGGAGGGAAGTCTTATAATGTCCCCTTCTCTGCCTCCGAGTTGCGGACTGCTTTGTCCCAGTGTCATGACTCTTCTCCTGGCCCAGATGATATTCCTTATGCCTTCTTGCGCCACATGTCTGACAGTGCTTTTAACTTTTTTATTAAATCTTTATAATATGATTTGGCATACCGGTGACTTTCCAACTTCTTGGGCTGTGGCAGTGGTTCTCCCATTTCCGAAGCCTGGGAAAGATAATCTTCAGGCTACGTACTATCGTCCTATATTGTTGACGTCCTGTATTTGTAAAGTATTAGAAAAGATGGTTAATGTAAGACTCACGTGGTACTTGGAGAGGGGGAAGTACTTGTCCTCGGTACAGTACGGCTTCCGAAAGATGAGGTCTACTACTGATGCTCTTTTATCCCTAGAGTCTTGTATTTGTGAGGCCTTCGCTAATCACCACCATCAAGTAACAGTGTTTTTTGACCTGGAGAAGGCCTATGACACGGCTTGGTGTCATGGCATTTTACAGTCTTTGTTTAATTTTGGCCTTCGTGGCCACCTTCCTATTTTTATTCAGCAGTTTTTATCCAGACGTCTTTTACGGGTTCGAGTTGGGAGTGTTCTCTCTGAGGCTACTGCTCTAAATGATGGTGTCCCACAGGGAAGTATTCTTAGTGTTACACTCTTCGCAGTCGCCATTAATGGTGTTATTGATACTCTCCCAGATGGCATTCACAGCTCCTTATATGTTGATGATTTATGTATTTCATTTGCTGCTGTTAGGATGTCACTGATTGAGCGCAAGCTCCAACTGGCGATCAATAGGGTGTCCAGTTGGGCCAATATGAACGGTTTTCGATTCTCCACCTCCAAGACCGTAGCCATGCATTTTTGTCGCAACCGTGGTGTCCATCCAGACCCGGATTTATACCTCGCCAATAAACGCCTCTCATGCGTGGAGGCGACTCGATATCTTGGCCTTTTATTTGACAACCGTCTCACCTGGGTTCCCCATTTCCGTTCTCATAAGGCATCTTGTCGGCAGGCATTATCCCTTCTTCGGGTTTTAAGTCACACCTCTTGGGGTGCGGACAGGGACACGTTGCTGCTGCTTCACCGCACACTCATACTTCCTAAGCTGGAATACGGCTGTGAGATCTACTCATCCGCAACGGATGCACGACTACGCACACTTGACTCCGTGCATCATGCTGGGGTCCGCTTGGCTACAGGTGCATTTCGGACATCTCCAATACCTAGCCTTCTAGTGGATGCTGGTTTCTGGCCGCTCGACCTCCGGCGCCAGTCTTCGATGCTCCGGTGTTGGTTTCGCACCCACCGTCTTCCCGATTCTGTCCCTTGTCTGTCAATGTTGCGGGACTCGCGTTCGCAAGCAAATGTCACTCGACCGAGTCTTCCTAACCCCTTTGGCCTTAGAGTTGCAAATCTCATGACGGAGGTATCTATCGACTCCACTCCTGTGTACTCTTTCCGGCTCCCCCGAGTTGGTTATTGGCAGCTTCCTGATACCTCAATATGCCCTCCTGCCATGGATGGCAAAAAGGATTTTCTGCTAGCTCTGTCCCACACACGATTTTTAGAACACTCTTTTATGCATTCTGATGATATCCCTGTTTTTACTGATGGTTCCAAATCCGACGCAGGCGTTGGGTTTAGTGTGGTTTTCTCCTCTTTTTATCGGTCTGGCAGTCTTCCTTCGGTAGCCTCCGTCTTTACTGCGGAGCTGTCTGCCATAGTTTTAGCTTTACAGATTATTTTTACTCTCCCGGTTTCGTCTTTTACAATTTTTAGTGACTGTCGCAGTGCTCTTACTGCTCTCTCTTCTTTTATTTCCCATCACCCATTGGTTTTATCAGCCCTAGAGTGGCTATATCTACTTACCAGAAGAGGATATCGTGTTGGGTTCTGTTGGGTCCCTGGTCACGTTGGTGTTCCAGGGAATGAACACGCTGACCGCCTCGCTAAAAAGGCAGCAAGTCGCGCTCCATCTCCTGCCCCTGTTCCTATTCGAGATGTATTTCATCTAATTCGGAGTGGCGGTTGCATCAATTTGGCAGAGGAGATGGCTAACGGGGGTCGCAACCTCGAAAATGGGAGAGATCACTACTTCCACACTCCCTCTGTGGACATACACCCATGTCCGGGATCGCCGTGCACAGACGTTATTGGCGCGACTTCGTATAGGTCACACGTACCTTACACAAAGGTACCTCCTGACCAGGGACCCTCAACCTTATTGTGATGACTGCCTGGTGCCGCTTACGGTGCGGCACCTACTAGTGGAGTGCCCCAGTTTGACTTACTTAAGACACCGCTACCTCTACCGCTGTCGCGGTAGAGATAACGGTGTCTATTATATCTCAAAGGTCCTTGGGCCAGAATGCCTGGCCCAAGGCCATGACATTTTAGATTTTTGGGAGAAGCTGGCCTTCTCCCAGAGCTCTGAATTTTATTTTATTTTACACTATGTATTTTAATGTTTTATTCAGGTTTATAGTATTTTTAGTTTTAGTTTTTAATTGTATTGTTTTAATTATATATATATATATATATATATATATATATACGTTAGTTGCAATGAATTTATAGTAGCGGCGCCATATGACCGTCGTTGTTGCGGCGCCATAACCTTAAAATCCATCCATCCCTTCCATCTGTTTCCTTTCTTTCAATGTAGATCCCTCCCTCCCCTTGACGCCGCAAACCTCCCCCGCACACTCTCAAAGTCGCAGCACACTTTTAATCAGGGAAGGGAGAGGAAAGAGAGGGAGAGAGTGTCAGGATTGCTTAATTGGAAAGGAATAGGAACAATACCGGGAAGAACTAGAAGGAGTGAAATAAGAAAATAATAATTAAATGATCATCTCTGGTTCAGGAAGCGGGTGTGGTGAGTGCAAGGAAAGCAGCTCACAGGTGGAGAGGACGAGGGCAAGGAGAAGGATGAAGGGAAAGAGAAGAGGGAGAATGAGGCGAGTCAGGCCAAGAAAAGGAAAGTTAAAGTTCGTAAGTTCTTGTTATGCTGCTTTATGAGAGAGAGAGAGAGAGAGAGAGAGAGAGAGAGAGAGAGAGAGAGAGAGAGAGAGAGAGAGAGAGAGAGAGAGAGAGAGAGAATCTGACCTTTCCTTTTCTTGTTCCCAATGAAGCACTGTCCACTCCCTGCACTGTCCACGGCCTCCCATCACCGACGCCCCTGTAACTAGGATGTGTACTACGGTGACCAGACACCTTGCTACTGGACATTTCGCCTCCAGACACTTTGCTGCCCGCTATCTCGTTACCGGACGATTCGTTACTAATTCGTTACTACTGTCATGTCTCTACCATAAAGTAGTCAGATAGGACACGTGGAAATGGTTACAAGCTAGAAAAAAAATAGATTGAGAAGAGACGTAGGTAGATAATGGTTCACTAACAGAGTGGGTAACGGTTGGAATAAGCTGGGCAGACACGTAAAAAGAGATGGCAAATACCACTGGTCACACTAATGATGGATGTTAGCCAGTGTCAATGAACACATGTCAGTCTACTACCAACACTCAATAGCAAACTGCAGCAGCTGTGTTTGTGGCTATATTCTATCTCCTCTGCTATCACCCATCCCTCGTTTAGTTGCTTCATAAAGAAAGGGAAAGAAATTAGTGGCTGATCTGAATTATATTAATGATAAACATAAAGCGAATAAGGATGGCTCAAAGCGGTACTGGATGTGCGAGAATATATTGTGTAAAGCCCGCGTACACACCTTTGTTGCTGGTAGTGAAAACAAGATCGTTAAGGCGACGATTTTTTCACAAGAGATTGTTTCATATTTCCAAACCTGTTATGTTGGAGGAGTGAAAGGTCGTGGCCAACGAAGGCGAAGAGTCGAGCTATTCTTTCCTATTGCAGGGAGCGTTCCTTGAAAAGCAAAGCTTATGTTAAGTCCAATTGGCTTCAAAATTTACTATGTCGTTTGTTGGTCAGTCTGTATATTTCATCAAGTTTTGGTGAATGGGAGTGGAAATTCAAACAATGCATTTTTTTTTCGTTTTTTTTCGCAAACTTCATTTTTTTCAGTTAATTACTTAAAACAAAATACCAGAAAAATTTTGTACATCTGTCTAACTGTTGTTGGAATTAAGTTTTCTAATTTCTGTTTTGTTTTCGAAGGTTTTCTTACATTTTTTTTCATTTCCTTATATATCGTTTTCTATTGATATTATTAAAATATATTTTAAAAAAATACATTTCAATTGCAATTTAAGATTATACCAAGCAAAAGTCGATCGGAGTTTATACCGATTTTCTGAAAATTTTCGAAATGTATAAGACCACTTTTCAAGATATTCGCTACTAAAGATCTTTTTTTTATATTATTATTTGCCATTTCATTCATCTGATTGACACTAAATTTTGACACATGATTGTGTACAGAATGGTGACTTCCTGGAGCATGATAGGATGGTAATGCATCAGGTTCCCGCTTCTCTAGTACAAAAATATTCACTTGTAAGTCAGGGTGTCGCAAGGCGCCTTCAGCAATGCCACGGCAATTACTTTATTACGACTAGTCTGGACAATCTTTGAGTCTTGATTAGTGTGTTGCGGAGAGACAGGGACACTGAAGCTTTTATTACTCGTCTGGCTCAACGTCATACCTCTGTCTCAACACAATCTTCTGTAGTAGTGTAGTGAAGCGTTTTGTGAGTGGTATAATAATAACAGTCTAGTTGTGACGGTAAAGGTTGTCATAAAAGTGTTTATAGAGAGTGATGATGCACAGAACGCAGTGTGTGGTGGTGGTGTGAAGGTGTGGCGGGGTGTGAGGCGAGGCGGCGAGGAGAGGGGGAGATAGACAGTCACGTGATGCGGAGCCAGACTTGAGGCAAAGACTATAGATAAAACAAGACTGGAAAGATTGCCATTCACCATAAGAAATTCGTGTCGCCAGTAAAGATGCCAGATACCGCTAGAATAGTGGATAACAGCGCCATCCATTGAGTGAACCGCAAACTAACGCCTTTGTAAACAAACAGCGCCATGATTTGAATAATCGCTTTGAGTTCCTTCCCACACACACACACACACACACACACACACACACACACACACACTGTACTGTAGTACAATACATATTTACTTCATCCACCTGTGACCCCGTTCAAGCTCCCTTGTATCCAACTTGAGTTATAAGTATATCATAGAGATATATGTATATTGTACATGTGCGATAACTATTTATAATTAGGGAGTCGACACACAAACACACACACACACACACACACACACACACACACACACACACACACATAATGAGCTCTCAGATCGCACCGTAATGGGCAACGTCTGGCTGTCTCGTTAGAGACTGCAGCAGATCAAACAGTGAACACACACACACACACACGTGTGTGTGTTGCCTCACTAATTATAAATAGTTATCGCACATGTACAATATACATATATCTCTATGATATACTTATAACTCAAGTTGGATACAAGGGAGCTTGAACGGGGTCACAGGTGGATGAAGTAGATATGTATGTGTACAGTACAGTATTGTGTATGTGTGTGTGTGTGTGTGTGTGTGTGTGTGTGTGTGTGTGTGTGTGTGTGTGTGTGTGTGTGTGTGTTCTCTATTTATAATGTACTTTGGTAAATTACATGTCACCTACTTAGTTACATATTTTCAAATTGGTTCAAATAAGCCAAATTACAGATATATATATATATATATATATATATATATATATATATATATATATATATATATATATATATATATATATATATATATATATATACATACATACATACATACAAACTCCATTAATTCAGCTCTTAATACTCTCAAAAGGCCAGAAATCCAGATTTTAAGGCCAAAAAATAACAATTAAAATCAGGAAAAAAATATTAAAGTTTCACAGAGTATGTTTTTTGTAGTTGAATTCTTCATTTTCTTTCATTTATATGGAAATACAGAACAGTGTTTGATATGCATACTTTATGTACTGAAAAGAGATAAAACAGTATGCTGAAAATATGTAATATTCCTGTGTTTTGTAACTGTTGTGTTTGGAGTTTTTTGTTGGCGTTGGGTACTGCACAGTAAGAAAGTAATATGCGTACATACTGTACCTGTTTGGTGCTCTACACATGGATTACTTCTGCATATTAATGGTAAATACAAACACAATGTTTTGTAAGTCATATTTTTATTTATTTGCCAATTTTGAGTGTAATGAATTTTTTTAAGTGTTATCCAGAAATCTGGAATTTTCATGAAAGGAAAAGCACATATCTAAGCAAGTTTAATAAGTTCATTGGAAATTATAAACATAAACAATTACCAAAACAACAGGCCTAGATTTTAGAATGGAAGCTGTTACAAATATAGCAGAAGCAGGCAAGCATAAGCAAACAAATATCATGCAGGTTTATACTGATTTGTATAGGTCTTAACCAAATCAAGTATACTACGATCCACATGTTATACACCAGTACTTACCTGTCATGATCTTTAGGAAAGCGATGGAAGACCAAGTGTGGGTGGGTGCCCTTTGTCCTGCAACAAATAACACATGGATGCCCCACTCTAGTGTTCATTTTTGTGGATTTCTTGAGAACATGCGGCGTGTAACCTGTCACTGCTGTGGGCCCACTTGTTTGAGTGTTGACACATGTAAATATGCAGACGGATCAACGGTGCTGATCTTGATATTAAGCTGCACCAGCAGTGCCATCGCGTGAGTGAACAGCAAACAAGAAGAGTTGCCAGTTTCCCTAGGCTACATGGTAAATTGACGTTTTCTAGTCTTGTTTATTTATATAGTCTTTGGTGGAATGTCCATGGAACGCGTCAACTGCGCATGCGTTGGTACGACAACTTGGGCGTTCCATGGACGTTCCACCAAAGACTATATAAATAAACAAGACTGGAAAGCGTCAATTTACCGTGTAGCCTAGGGAAACTGGCAACTCTTCTTGTTTGCGGTTCACTCACGTGATGGCGCTGCTGTTGCAGCTTAGGATCAAGATCAGCACCGTTGATCCGTCTGCATGTTTACATGTGTCAACACTCAAACAAGTGGACCCACAGCAGTGACAGATTACACGCCGCATGTTCTCAAGAAATCCGCAAAAATGAACACTAGAGTGGGGCATCCATGTGTTATTTGTTGCAGGACAAAGGGCACCCACCCACACTTGGTTTTCCATCGCTTTCCTAAAGATCATGACAGGTAAGTACTGGTGTATAACATGTGGATCGTAGTATACTTGATTTGGTTGAGACCTGTACAAATCAGTATAAACCTGCATGATATTTGTTTGCTTATGCTTGCCTGCTTCTGTTATATTTGTAACAACTTCCATTCTAAAATCTAGGCCTGTTGTTTTGGTAATTGTTTATGTTTATAATTTCCAATGAACTTATTAAACTTGTTTAGATATGTGCTTTTCCTTTCATGAAAATTCCAGATTTCTAGCTTCCCTGCTCTTGGAAAACAGCCATCGTCATCCCAATACCCAAAGGTGATGGCACTTTTCGCCCTATTTGTCTCACCAGCTGTCTGTGTAAGTTGATGGAACGGGTAATATTGAACAAGCTTATATACAAGGTGGGCCATGTACTCTCTGGCAATGTACATGGCTTCCTAAAAGGTCACTCTACAAGTCATTGTTTTGTTGAGTGTCTTATAAATAAGGATGCTACCTGCAGAGCTTTCGTTGATCTCAAGGGTGCCTTTGACAGGGCCAACAAAGATGTTATTATGGAGGAACTCATTCTCAAAGGTGTCAGAGGTAGATTATTAGGATGGATCAGGGACTATTTGAACAATAGAACAGCACAGGTTTGGTTTCAAGGTGCAATCTCCTCTGAGGAAGTTTTTGAGCTTGGAACACCACAGGGTGGAGTCCTTAGTCCAATGCTTTTCAATGTTTTAATGGACAAAATTGCGTGCTGTTCCTTTCCACAGGGCACCCAGGTCTTCATCTATGCTGATGACATACTCCTCCAATGCCCCACACCCAGGATTCTCCAGTTCGCTTTGTCACAACTGGCAGTGTTGTGTGTCCAAATGGGACTAGTGATTAATGAATGTAAAACAAAATTTCAAGCTAAAGGGAAGGTCTCTCGGCTGCCCACTGTAAATAACATCCCCATCCCTAGAGTTCATATACACAAGTACCTGGGTGTTCAGATGAGCTTTAGGAAGTCTCTTCAAGCCGTCCACTATGTTCAAGACTTCTGTCTGCCACGGCTAGCACCACTTCGGCTGCTAGCCAACAGGGGCCTGGGGGCGGGCATTCCAGTCCTAAGAATGTTCTATATATCTGTCATACGGTCCCTTATTGATTATGCTGCCCCTGTTTTAATACAGTTTAGTGCCACTCAACTCCGTCCCCTGGAGCTTGTACAGAATGAAGCCATGCGGATAATCTTGGGATGTCCCAGGACTGCACGGATTGAAGTCCTCAGAGCTGAACTGCACCTGCCGAGTATTATGTGTAGGGTACAGGAAATTACTTGTTGCACAATTAGTCGGATGCTATGCACAGGCTCTGACTCTCTAAAGAGATCACTGACCCTCCTGTATCATGATCCTCGCACTCCTACAACACCATACCTCAGGAAGATCTTGGGAGTACTGACAAGTGTAGGTGTAGTCGAGGCTTGTATTAACGTTGTTATGTCACCGCTGCAACCCGCCTGGAACCCTCACCGTGTCAGTGTTGATATTCACTCACTGCATCAGCCCAAGAGGGACTGGCTCCCTCATGTGCTGCAAGATATATTCATGACTAAATTGTCCAAGTACCCACACGTTGAGGCTATTCATGTTTATTGTGATGGGTCAGTCAATGGCAGCAGGTCTGGATGTGGGCTGTTCATCCGTGACTACATCTCTGCCAGTCTCTACACTGACACTGAGGTTTCCAGGCGGCTCCCTGCACCCATGTCTTCCACTAGAGCAGAACTGTATGCTGTTCTGGAGGCGCTCCACATTGTGGCGCCTCTCCATATGAATGTATATTTCTTTATTGACAGTCAGGCTGCATTGTACGCCCTTCAATCCACCTCCCCCCACTAAATGAAAAAACAGACCACCTTGCTCAGTGTGCCCTACAAGATGACACAGTGAACCCTGGCACTGAGTACACTCTGGGTTATGTTAAGAGTAGCATTAAGGACTTTGTACAAAGTAGCATTAGTGATCAGTTGGAGCTTTGTTGCCATAGGGTCAGTAGCACTAGTCTTCACTATGCACATGTCTCCCTGAGCTGTGCTTACACCTACGGGAGACATACTGCATCACATGACAGGGTGGCAATGAGGCTCAGATTAGGCTACAAATACTTTTGGGAAGTCAGTGCTTCTCCTGGTGTGTGCTGTGTGCTGCACCAAGGGAACATACTCTGCGTCACTATATCATGGAATGTCCTCCCATTGCTAAATTTAGGCCACAAGGTCAGCATGACTTGTACAGCCTCATTGACTATCTCCTAGACTCTGCCACCCTCAAGGAAATACTCAGGGAATATCCTCAGTTTGCTCCCAGACTGTAGGATGTCTTAGGCAATAAGGTGTGCAATATGTGTGTTTATTTATTGAAATACTTGTATTCTTGCTGTGTTTACTGTCCAGAGTCATTTTTGTGATACTTTAACCTTGAGTCCTTGCCCAGGGGATGGGTGGCAAGGCCCATCCTCCTCCTTTGTTGTAATTATTTATTAATTCAACAATAAATGTATCAATCAATCAATCCAGATTTCTGGATAACACTTAAAAAAAAATTCATTCCACTCAAAATTGGCAAATAAAAAAAAAAATATGACTTACAAAAACATTGTGATTGTATTTACCATTAATATGCAGAAGTAATCCATGTGTAGAGCACCAAACAGGTACAGTATGTACGCATATTACTTTCTTACTGTGCAGTACCCAACGCTAACAAAAAACACCAAACACAACAGTTACAAAACACAGGAATATTGCATATTTTCAGCATACTGTTTTATCTCTTTTCAGTACATAAAGTATGCATATCAAACACTCTTCTGTATTTCCATATAAATGAAAGAAACAGAAGAATTCAACTACAAAAAACATACTCTGTGAAACTTTAATTTTTTTCCTGATTTTAATTGTTAATTTTTTGGCATTAAAATCTGGATTTATATTTAGAGTATTAAGAGCTGAATTATATATATATATATATATATATATATATATATATATATATATATATATATATATATATATATATATATATATATATATATATATATATATATATATATATATATATATATATATATATATATATATATATATATATATATATATATATATATATATATATATATATATATATATATATATATATATATATATATATATATATATATATATATATATATATATATATATATATATATATATATATATATATATATATATATATATATATATATATATATATATATATATATATATATATATATATATATATATATATATATATATATATATATATATATATATATATATATATATATATATATATATATATATATATATATATATATATATATATATATATATATATATATATATATATATATATATATATATATATATATATATATATATATATATATATATATATATATATATATATATATATATATATATATATATATATATATATATATATATATATATATATATATATATATATATATATATATATATATATATATATATATATATATATATATATATATATATATATATATATATATATATATATATATATATATATATATATATATATATATATATATATATATATATATATATATATATATATATATATATATATATATATATATATATATATATATATATATATATATATATATATATATATATATATATATATATATATATATATATATATATATATATATATATATATATATATATATATATATATATATATATATATATATATATATATATATATATATATATATATATATATATATATATATATATATATATATATATATATATATATATATATATATATATATATATATATATATATATATATATATATATATATATATATATATATATATATATATATATATATATATATATATATATATATATATATATAAATAAATAAATAAATAATATATATATATATATATATATATATATATATATATATATATATATATATATATATATATATATATATATATTGTTACGAGTTCATCCCCCCGGCTGCGGTTAGCTGCTACAGCTCACTAGACGGTTACGCTGGCAAAATCGCCAACTTTGTTACGGTCAGTACAGTGGGGATTATAAATCACTCCACAGAGTCCCCACTACTACAACTCGCAGCCGACGTAACCCTCAGGTTCTTTCAAGGTCGCCAACAGTGTATAACTTCCCCCACTGTAAGGGAATCCCCTCAGCAACTACTCCTCCTCCTGTACCCAACCAAGTAGAATTTATAAATGGTAGATGTTATGTGTAACAGGGCGAGGCCTTAATACCCCCTAGAGAAACCGCCCACAAGGACAATTCCACCCACTTCTCTATGAAGTATTAATGCCTCTACACCCGCCTTGTCCACAGACTATGATAACTCACAGACCGGAACAACGCGTGCGGTATATTATATACTTATACTATCCTAATACAACAAGTACTTACTAACACCTGTTAGACTGACATCCCTGGCCTACTACTACTGCAATATATGATGTGTACAGCACATCCGGTGATGTACACACAAGCCCAGACACCACCTACGGGTGACACCAGCTATACACGAGTCCAAATACTCGTCACAGACAAGTCTGACGGACAACCCTACGCACTACTGGCGGACATGAAGCCTCTCAGCATTCAATAGTGTGTGTGGCTACTACCACTACAATACAGTTTACTACTGAAACTATACAAAAGATGGTGGGGGCACACAGCCACCCAACAAAACACACTGATGACCACAGCCACCAACAGCAACAACGGGACGAAACAATAACGCGTCCCTCCGTGTCGCCACACCCGAGTGGACGAACGCACAACAGGAAATACAGCCCCAACCGGTTACACGTTCCTCAGGACAACAAGCCCGTTGTCCTACACAACCACGGTCTACCCAGTAACAAGCCAGCTACTCAACAGGAGGGCACAATTCCCAGACCAATGGCTAGTGAGTAACAAGAGAAGCCCAGCAACACGAGTCTCCTTAACACTGTGCCAGACCGACGAGATTGCGTGTCTATCTCCGCTGAAGGCTACCTTTGTACTAATGTGTAGCTCGCAGGCGCGCAAAATGGTGGAAACAAAGAGAGGGGTTGTGGCCGCACAGCGGAACAGCAACAGCTCGCGCTTGGGCCAGAGGCTATACATATAATATTATTAAATAAAGGGGAAATAATGCACTGGCCCTCACACGCCCTCCCTTAAAAGAAAAAATTTTGGAAACAAAACATTTACAAAATTTTTTAAAAGGCACGGAACTGATTAAAGGGAATGGCCCCGGGACAGACAATCAGCTACAACGTTGTCTGCTCCCTTTATATGTCTGACAATAATATTGTACTCCTGGAGTAGAAGACTCCAGCGAGTTAAATGCTGATTTTTAAATTTAAACTTTTCTAAGAACTGAAGGGGACTATGATCTGAATAGATGACTACTTGGGGCCCATAAGCGGGGATGTAAATTTCAAAATGCTGCAAGGCTAACAAAATGGCAAGCAGCTCTTGCTCAATGACTGAATAGTTCTTCTGGGCGGGAGTAAACTTTTCGAAAAATAACACACAGGGTGGTTAACACCCTGGTCATCAGGCTGCAATAAAACTGCGCCTACTCCCACCTGACTGGCATCTACTGCGAGAGCAAAACTTCGTCTGAAGTCAGGGGCCTGGAGCACTGGCATCTCGCATAAAATGGTCTTAACTCGGTGGAAGGCGCTCTCACAGTCTTCACTCCAGACCCACTTCTTACCCTTCTGCAAGAGATCTGTAAGAGGTGCCAGGAGGGTCGAATACCCCGGTACAAAACGACGGTAGTAACCTACCACTCCTAAGAATCTCTGCAAGGCACGGCGACAGGTCGGTGCGGGGAACCGCCTGATCGCTTCTACTTTGGCTTCAGGAGGAGTGATGTAGCCATGGCCCACTCGGTAACCCAGGTATTGCACCCGAGCTTGTACAAATTCACACTTCTCCAAGTTGACAACTAATCCCGCTTCCTGGAGTCGTGCAAAGAGGGCTTGTACATTAGTCAGATGCTCAGCCCATGTGGTGTCATAGATGACCACGTCATCAATGTATACGACACAGTGAGTCAGACCATCAGTAACTCGGTCCATGAGACGCTGAAATGTGGCTGGGGCATTTCGCAGCCCATAAGGCATCACTTGGCACTGATAGACAGCGCCGTTGGCCACAAAACTCGCTATCTCCTTAGCCCGCTCCGTCAATGGGACCTGCCAGTACCCCTTGACAAGGTCCACTTTGGTGATAAAAGTAGCTGACCCGATTCGGTCCACAGAGTCATCTACACGGGGCAAGGGATAAGTGTCTACTTTTGTTAGAGCATTAACCCGCCTGAAGTCAATACAAAACCTGACCTTGCCATCAGGCTTAGGCTGCAGGGTGACTGGGGAACTCCATTGACTGTAAGTCCGAGTAATGAGCCCATGCTCAAGCATGTACTCCAACTCCTTCTCCACCAGTGCTTGCTTCATAGGATTTACTCGGTAGGGGGGCAGTTTGACAGGCTCTGCGTCCCCAACATCAATATCGTGTTCTATCAACTGTGTCCTGCCCGGGACACTGCTAAACACTGATGAGTACTTTCTCAGCCGCCGAAGCAACTCATATTGCTGATCCCCTAAATGTGCAACCTTCTCTTTCAAGAGATGGAGGCTATTCCGTTCCCACTGCCCTGTAGGAACAACAGGTTCAGGCCCAATAACTTCTGGAGCCTCTCCCTCCCGGCAGAAAAACAAAACTGAAGATGCCTCTTGCACGGCAGAACTAAAAGAGCCCTTCTGGCTAGTAGAACGAAAATAGGGCTTCAGCATGTTAACGTGACACAGCTGAGCCCTCTTGCGCCGGTCAGGAGTGACCACCAGGTAGTCGAGGTCACCTACCTTCTTCTCTATAATATAGGGGCCACTATAGCGGGCAGCAAGCGGCTGGCCCTGAAGTGGTAACAGCATGATCACTTCATCTCCAGGCTGTAAAACTCCGATACTCGGCCCTTCGGTCATAATATCCCTTCATACTCTGCTGGGCCTTACACAGGTGGGCCTGCGCCACCTCTAATGCCTTGGCTAGTCTCTCTCGACTGCTCATAATGCTCTTAAGCAGTGAGACAGGGCGCTCAGGCGACGGCTGACACCAAGCCTCCCGAACTACGTCGAGCGGTCCACGCACTCGGTGTCCAAACACTAGCTGATTGGGTGAGAAACCCAAGGACTCAGTGGGCGCTTCTCTCACCGCAAATAAGACAAAGGGGACACCCTCGTCCCAATCCTTATCTCTCTCCATGCAGAAACTCTTGAGCATGGTTTTGAGAGTTTGATGATCTCTCCAGGGCTCCCTGAGACTGTGGATGATAAGCACTGGACACAATATGCTTGATCCCCCACGCAGTCATCGTATCCTTAAACAACTTTGAAGTAAAGTTGGTCCCCTGATCGGACTGCAGCTCTGCTGGCAATCCAAAGTGTGTAAAGAAGGTTAACAAAGCCTTCAGCACCACCTTAGAGTGAGTGCTTCTCAGGGGAATTGCTTCAGGATACCGCGTGGTAACATCCATTATGGTCAACAAATACTTGTGACCAGCCCTGGTAGTAGGCAGAGGACCTACTATATCAATCAAAACCCTCGTGAAGGGAGGATCAACAGCAGGGATAGGGTGGAGTGGCGCCACAGGGGGTGTCTGATTAGGCTTGCCCACCACTTGACAAGTGTGGCAGCACTTAAGAATCGTGGCTACTTCTCCAGACATGCTGGGCCACCAAAATTGCGACGCAGGCGAGCGACGGTCTTTCGGATGCCCAGGTGTCCAGCCATGGGCCCCTCATGTGCCAACAGCACAAGTGCCTCACGCAGCTTCTGCGGCACAACTACTTGCAATAACTCACCACCGTCACTCTCCTGCCATCTACGACACAACACCCCTTGATGCAAGACAAACTCCTCCCTGCCCTCCAACTCCTCACTTCCCTCACCCACTGAGCAAAGAAGGAGGCCAACGCCGGGTCCTCCTGCTGCCTACGAATGAGCTCTGCAGGCTCTAGCTGGGTAAGAGAAAGGGGGACTATAGGGTCATGGGGTTGAGGCAACGCTGCAACCCTACGTCCCACACGGCATCGAGGACGGAGAGCTGGCCCAGGCTGCTCCGCTCCTGCCATGTGATCCGGTGAGTCCTCAGAAGGATCATCACCACCAGCCAGGCAGTCACCAAGCAAGGGAACAGCTCGCTCCCTGCCTCCAAAATACTCCACAGGGGGAGAAACCTCCAACCCCCACCCCGCAGAACTGGAAGTCCCCCCCACCCTGGGCGCCAACTTCCAACAAACTGCCTGACTCATCATGCTGGGGCCTGTGCTGAACATCAGAGCCCTCAGCCTCCACACCAGGAAGCGACTCAGCACGAGTGCTCCCTCCGGAGTGCTCTGCAGAGTGAGGATAACCATCAAACAACTCAGCTACACCCAACACTCCGTCCTCACTCTCAGCAACAACTCCCAAAGTCGAGTCCGGTGCATTAACAAGTGACTCTACACCGTCACCGTCAGCCTCTACACCTGAACTCAATGGTGAGCCCAACACTGGCTCCACCACATCAGCACTGCTACTCCCATCTGGAGTCAATCCCACCTGGCTGCTAGCAACCTCCTGGGTAGTAACAGGCTCTCTCAGCCCAGCGGGCCTGAGAGCGGTAACAACATTTACAGAGTCTTGCACCACTGGCCCAGACTCTTCAGCAACCTCATCCTCATCAGAGGTTGGGATCCATACACGACCACCAGCCAAATCATTCCCAAGCAGGAAGTCCACTCCTGCGACTGGCAGTTCGTCTGCCACTGCTACCTGCGCCGTAGCAGTGACAAGAGGACATGACAGCGTCACCTCAGCCGTCACGAACTCCTCCACAGTGTTAAGTCCACGACACAACACTGCCTTGCTAGACGTCACCTTCTTCCCAGTGACATTTCGGCACACTGACTGCTGTGCTCCCGTATCACGCAGTACAGTGATGGGATACTTGGTGCCATCAATCTCAACAGTGCCTCCACACAGGAAAGGACGGCACCAGTCAAGCTCACTATCCTTACCAACAGCGGGCGAGGCAACAGGGGGAGGGACAGGTGGGCCAACCTGCTCTCTCTCCTCCAAACACAACTCAGGCACACGCCGTGCCGTCTCACTCCTAAAGCCTGAAGGAGCAGTCAATTCATCACCACAAACTTTGTCTGGCCACACCAACAAGGCAACTGGTTTCTGCAAGGACTTTGGAGTTTCAGCTGTTACTAATTTTGGGCAATTGAACTTAAAATGCCCTTTCCCTCAGCAGTGATAGCACGTAGGCTGGGAATCATACTTGGGCGTTTTAGAGGCCGCCTTCCCCGCCGTCCCGTCCTTCGCAGAAAAAGGAGGGGTGGGGGCCTGGGGCTTTCCAAAACCCATTTTACTGCCGAATCCAGTATATCGCCTAAAGTGGCCTGGAGAGCCCGAGGAAGAACTGCCACCACTCCCTGGGCCTCCCTTAGGACCACCTTCCTTACGACTCTAACTCCCAGGCTGCTGCACAGGACGGTGGGCCAACACATAATCATCAGCCCATGTAGCAGCCTCCTTCAAGGTCCTAAACCTCTTCTCCCTCAACAGAGGTACCAGCTCCTTATCAGCAATGCCGATGAACTGCTCCATAACTACTAACTCCTTCAAAGCCTCGAGAGAGTCAACACCCTCGCTAGCAACCCATCTCTCAAACACTTGCTCCAGTGAACGAGCACACTCGAGGTAGGAGTCACTTGCTCGCTTCCTCTTTCCTCTGAATTGCAAGCGATAGGCTTCTGGTCGCAGCTCATATGCCCGCAAAATGTCAGCCTTAAACTCCTCATAATCATCCAGATCATCAGCTGACATTTTATCATAAACTTCCAAGGCTTTTCCCTTGAGTTTATTCGCGACCAAGCCTACCCATCTCTCTCGAGACCAAGCAAACTCCTTGGCTTTCCTCTCGAAGCGGACAAACCATTCAGCCACCTTAGACTCATCAAATTCGGGGACTAGCTGGAGACTTTGAACTAAAGTACGCTCAACACTCTGTTCTCCTCCTCCTCCTACACTACCAACAACTCCAGGCGTGCTTACTGCATGACGAGTTCTCTCCCACTCCAACTCTCTATCTTTATCTGCCTTTTCTCTCTCCATCTCCAATCTCATCATCTCCATCTCTCTAGCCTCCTTCTCTGCTGCTAGTCTCTGAATTTCTCGTCTTTCTTCCGTCTCTCTACCCCTCTCTTCCGCCTCTCTAGCCTCCTGCTCTGCTGCTAGTCTCTGAAGTTCTCATCTTTCTTCCGCCTCTCTAGCCTCTCGCTCTGCTGCTAGTCTGTTTGACTCTCGTCTCTCTTCTGCAGCTAATCTCTTCAACTCTCGCCTCTCTTCTGCTTCTATCTCCATTTTCCTCATTTCCAGCTTTAATCGCAGTTCCTCCAGTCTGGCAGCTGACTGGACACTATCAGCAATACTGCTTGCTGGACTAGATCGTCGGGAGCCTTCCCTGCTTCCGATACTTCTGCCAGGGCTAATATATCCCACATCACCTTCACTGGGACCGCCACGTGCGTTATCATGACACGTAGTAAATGCGTCCTCACTGACCCCACGCGCGGCCACCGACTCATCATACTCACGTGGTGAGTCTCGCCGGCTCACACTCGTATCCTCACCCTCCACTGGTGGGTTGAAAAGACCAGTAACTCTCTCCATGGTGCTCACAGGGACTCGTTCTCACAAACAATAAAATAATACAAGTAATAATACCCCACACAATAACACTACACACTATAAAGGACTTGATTAAATTCATCCTGGCGAGGTCGCCACTGTTACGAGTTCACACCCCCCCCCCCGCGCTGCGGTTAGCTGCTACAGCTCACTAGACTGTTATACTGGCAAAATCGCCAACTTTGTTACGGTCAGTACAGTGGGGATTATAAATCACTCCACAGAGTCCCCACTACTACAACTCGCAGCCGACGTAACCCTCAGGTTCTTTCAAGGTCGCCAACAGTGTATAATTTCCCCCACTGTAAGGGAATCTCCTCAGCAACTCCTTCTCCTCCTGTACCCAACCAAGTAGAATTTATAAATGGTAGATGTTATGTGTAACAGGGCGAGGCCTTAATACCCCCTAGAGAAACCGCCCACAAGGACAATTCCACCCACTTCTCTATGAAGTATTAATGCCTCTACACCCGCCTTGTCCACAGACTGTGATAACTCACAGACCGGAACAACGCGCGCGGTATATTATATACTTATACTATCCTAATACAACAAGTACTTACTAACACCTGTTAGACTGACATCCCTGGCCTACTACTACTGCAATATATGATGTGTACAGCACATCCGGTGATGTACACACAAGCCCAGACACCACCTACGGGTGACACCAGCTATACACGAGTCCAAATACTCGTCACAGACAAGTCTGACGGACAACCCTACGCACTACTGGCCGACATGAAGCCTCTCAGCATTCAATAGTGTGTGGCTACTACCACTACAATACAGTTTACTACTGAAACTATACAAAAGATGGTGGGGGCACACAGCCACCCAACAAAACACACTGGTGACCACAGCCACCAACAGCAACAACGGGACGAAACAATAACGCGTCCCTCCGCGTCGCCACACCCAAGTGGACGAACGCACAACAGGAAATACAGCCCCAACCGGCTACACGTTCCTCAGGACAACAAGCCCGTTGTCCTACACAGCCACGGTCTACCCAGTAGCAAGCCAGCTACTCAACAGGAGGGCACAACTCCCAGACCAATGACTAGTGAGTAACAAGAGAATTCCAGCAACACGAGTCTCCTTAACACTGTGCCAGACCGACGAGAGTGCGTGCCTATCTCCGCTGAAGGCTACCTCTGTACTAATGTGAAGCTCGCAGGCGCGCAAAATGGTGGAAACAAAGAGAGGGGGTGTGGCCGCACAGCGGAACAGCAACAGCTCGCGCTTGGGCCAGAGGCTATACATATATTATTAAATAAAGGGGAAATAATGCGCTGGCCCTCACATATATATATATATATATATATATATATATATATATATATATATATATATATATATATATATATATATATATATATATATATATATATATATATATATATATATATATATATATATATATATATAATCTGTAATTTGGCATATTTGAACCAATTTGAAAATATGTAACTAAGTAGGTGACATGTAATTTACCAAAGTACATTATAAATAGAGAAAGTACACACACACACACACACACACACACACACACACACACACACACACAGAACAGTGGACATCTGGAATAGCTTAAGTGAAATAAGTGAAAGGGTGGTTACTGCAGCCACCATACACATCTTTAAAGACAAGCTAGATGCATAGCTATAGATATGGAGACAGGATAATGTGCCATGCTGTACAGCACAACTATAGGTAAATAAACACACACACACACAAACACACACTACCAATAATGTACTGTAGTACAGTACATATTTTCTTCATCCACCTGTGACCCCGTTCAAGCTCCCTTGTATCCAACTTGAGTTATAAGTATATCATAGAGATATATGTATATTGTACATGTGCGATAACTATCTATAATTAGTGAGGCGACACACACACGTGTGTGTGTGTGTGTGTGTGTGTTCACTGTTTGATCTGCTGCAGTCTCTAACGAGACAGCCAGACGTTGCCCATTACGGAGCGATCTGAGAGCTCATTATGTGTGTGTGTGTGTGTGTGTGTGTGTGTGTGTGTGTGTGTACTCCCTGATTATAAATAGTTATCGCACATGTACAATATACATATATCTCTATGATATACTTATAACTCAAGTTGGATACAAGGGAGCTTGAACGGGGTCACAGATGGATGAAGTAAGTATGTACTGTACTACAGTACATTATTGGTAGTGTATGTGTTGTGTGTGTGTGTGTGTGTGTGTGTGTGTGTGTGTGTGTGTGTGGAGGAAGGAACTCAAAGCGATTATTCAAATTGTGGCGCTGTTTGTTTACAAAGGCGTTAGTTTGCGGTTCACTCAATGGATGGCGCTGTTATCCACTATTCTAGCGGTATCTGGCATCTTTACTGGCGACAAAAATTTCTTATGGTGAATGGCAATCTTTCCAGTCTTGTTTTATCTATAGTCTTTGGCTACACTGCGGCGGCGCAGAGCTGCCAGATGCAGGGAGATTTCCCTGTTTTAGGGAATTATAGGTCTCAACAGGGAAACAGGGAAGAAAATTCAAAATGTTACAAAATCTAGGGAAATTTTGACCAACGGACTCACACCCTTCATCCGCAGTCCCCACCCTTGTCCTCCTCCCATCCTCTTCACCCGTCATCCGTACAATAATTATTTGTATTAATTTTTATCAATTATTTATTATTTCCTTTCCCTCTCAATTGGATTTCAATCCACTTCTGAGGTCTCTCTCGATCACTATATCCTTCCTCTACCGTTCACTCTTCCTTCCCTCATCCCCAAACAGCGTCATGACTTGTACGAGACCCGTATACCGTCCCTTCCCTTTCCTCCCTCGCCCTTGCTAGCTAGCTGAACCTGTTTTCTACGAGACCGATAGAGACCCGTATTCACCCAAACAGTGTCATGACACGTATGAGATCCGTATATCGTCCCTCCTTCCTTCCTCGCCCCTGCTTGATAGCTGAACTTATGACAGCTATATCATATTGTGTGTGTGTGTGTGTGTGTGTGTGTGTATATATATATATATATATATATATATATATATATATATATATATATATATATATATATATATATATATATATATATATACACGAATGTGTGTATGTACGTATGTAAGAAGTTACAAATTACGACAGGGAAATGCTGCGCTAAATAGGGAAATATTTTTAGGCAAAACAGGGAACTTTTGGCAACTTGATCTGGCAGCACTGCGGCGGCGTCAGTTGCCAGTGTTTATAGTAGTGAGTTTTGCGGTGGTTGTGTGTGCGTGTGTGTGCGTTTGTTGCGGCTCCCCTGGCGAGTGTGGCTGCTATCCGGCAGTGCCGGCACTCCTTCCCTCCTGCTGGTGAGTGTTAAGTATTTTAATAGTGAACATGCACCTGGGTAGGGTGATGGCCATATGGTGCTGGCCCTGGTGCAGTGATGAGGAGTTTTCAGAACAAGTGGGTGTCACCAGGTGGCACCACCACAAATGCTTTCTTCTCACACACAAGAGCAGTATCAAATATGCCTACAGTGTCATTCTATATTCCTAAAGATGCAATGAGTTTCTATAATGTACTTTTTTACATAATTGTATCTCAGTAGTAACACGGTGAAATAGTTCTCTATTCACGAACAAAAGCATACAAGTTGATTTTCTAATGAACTGGTGTTTAGGTGTATTTGTTGATATCCAAGTTTACAAACAAGTGTGTGCGTCATTGATCGTTAATGAGTTAATCCAGATGACAGTAAACAAGAAGACATCATGTCTCCACCACTTGAAAAGGCAAAGTTACATGGATCAAGCGAGCGTTTGGTGTTTCTTTACCTGCCACGTGCCTGTTTTCATGCCACTCTGTTGTACCCGAGCACTGCGCGGTGATTATTCCTCCGCCTGGAGGTGCCTGCCGCCACCTCTGCCTGTATCTTGTGTTGATGCCAGAGATTCACTGTCAGGGAGGGCTGTTGGCCCCGGCGTGTGTGTAGTAATGGCTGGCTGCCTTGAGTAATCACAATTTCAACTGTTCAGTCTCACTGCATGGGTATTACGCCTCTCAGGCCATACGAGACTATTATTTTGCTTAATGTTGCATACCTATACTTATACAAACTTACAATCAGAATCATGAACTAGTGTGTACATTTTTACCTTGTGATAAACTTAACTGAGCGGCGCGGGGTTTCAGTACCAGCAGGCGGTGTGTTACAGGTAAAGACTCGCTACTAATGACACTCGAGCCATTCACTGCGTATGGACGCCTCTTGGGTTTTCCCGGTAAAGGTGAACAACGCATGGCCGTGGAGACACTGAGGGCACGGTGGTGCTGACTCATTCACGCCTGTATGAGAGAATGACCGTGAAGCAGGAAGCAGTGACACGGGGGGCAAGGCCACCACACCTGTAGCAATGTTGTCGCAATGGAATATGATTATTACTGAAGCCATTACCATTACCATTATCATTACCATACTTATTATTAATATTTTTATAATCATTATTGTTATTATCATCATTATTACTATTATTGTTGTTGTTATTATTATTATTATTATTATTATTATTATTATTATTATTATTATTATTATTATTACTATTATTATTATTATTATTATTATTATTATTATTATTATTATTATTATTATTATTATTATTGTTATTGATATT
Organism: Portunus trituberculatus; assembly: GCF_017591435.1. Classification (NCBI taxonomy): domain Eukaryota; kingdom Metazoa; phylum Arthropoda; class Malacostraca; order Decapoda; family Portunidae; genus Portunus; species Portunus trituberculatus. The sequence goes on along the minus strand of NW_025541404.1, from coordinate 26,449 downwards.
ACTAGTACTACTATTACGGAAGGACACTTGTAATTACTGTTGCTAAACGTGTTTATCTGTGTTCTGTCCCCTCTCCCCATACTGACGAGAGAGAGAGAGAGAGAGAGAGAGAGAGAGAGAGAGAGAGAGAGTGCGCCTATAAAGATAATAATGAGATAATCTTACACGAATGCTTCAGAAGGCCAAAGACCGTGGCTGCTACTGGCTTGGCGGGCCTGCCAGCCGCCACACGCCTCCCTGGTCACTAGTAGTGGCACAGTCCCTCTCCATTATAGCGGTGTTCTCGTGAGGCACAGACGACAGATGCGTCACTCGTGTTTGTGACAGTTTCCGTCTCACATCTTTTAAAACCACCACAAATAACAAGTAGTGCGGCTTGGATAGTTTTCTTGCCATCCGAGTTCCTGTGGTCGAGGTGTTTCCATCAGTCCTTCATTGGTCAAGGCTCCCTTCCTGTTCCTGTGCGTGAAGGGAGCGTTCACGTGTGCCGCGTGTTATCAGCACGGCAGGAGGCGAGTTCACCAGGAGAGAGATAAAGAGTGCCTGACTTACGGTCGCCGGCAAGACTTTTGTGCCATGGACCAAGGTTACTGGTGCTTTGCTTTCTTCTTCTGAAGATAAGGAAGCGGAGGGGAGGAGAGTTGCGATGAAGGGAACGTGTTGTTCAGGGGAGAGTGACGAGAGAGAGAGAGAGAGAGAGAGAGAGAGAGAGAGAGAGAGAGAGAGAGAGAGAGAGAGAGAGAGAGATAATATTTGTTAGCGTGGAAGTGTTTGCTTAGAGGAAGGAGTGTGTTCCTATCTTCAAGAACTGTTGTCCACTTTTGCTAATCCTGCACTGTAATGTGGTGTCCGGCCAGTGATTTAAAGGAAGAGTGACGATATATTTTCGCAGCAACAATTGGAAATATTTTTGTGACGAATATAAAGGATTTGATAAATGTACTGTTTTACGTACCTGTGCAGGTTTTGATTACTGCCACACCTTTCACTCTCCTGAAATGTTGCTTTGAATGGAAACTTGCATCACGTCACAATGCACGCGCAGTCCTCACCGAGTGTTGAGGGCTTGCACACACACACACACACACACACACACACACACACACACACACACACACACACACACACACACACACAAAGGGATGGGAGAGTGAGAGAATACAAGTCATCCAGTGAGGAAAAAAAAAGAACTAACAATTGAGAGAGAGTAACGTGCAGCCAGAGCAAATATTTCACTACACTATATACTGATGTCTTGTGTATCCCACCCCGTTCATATTTTCCTCCCGGCAGCCACACGTTATTCTGGACATGAGTTGAGTGAGGCCAGCGTGAAGCAGTGCGTGAAGACTACAACCTCTCATGATGCACCGCGTCGTCAGAAGTGATCAATGGTTCGGGTGGGAATAATATTTAACTGGCTCTGTTACAGCGCCACTTTCTTCAGCGCCGCATCAAACATTCACTGTTGTCGCTGCTGAAAAATAAAGGTAAAAAAAAGGAAAGGTTCTAATAACCGATTCCTTCTTCCATAATTTTCTTTCATTATGTTCGCGTCACGTGGGGATATCAGCGGGAAATATTCCGAATGCAGAGTCGAAGATGGCTAGTTGGGGATGTGTTATGGCAACACTGTGGTGGATAGAGGAGGAGGAGGAGGAGGAGGAGGAGGAGGAGGAGCAGAAAGAGAAGAAGAAGAGGAGGAGGAGGAGGAGGAGGAGGAGGAAGAGGAAAAGGAGGAGGAGGACGATGAAGAGAAGGAAGGAGGAGGAATAGGAAGAAGGGAAACAAGGGAAGATAAAAAAAATTGGTCAATATCAACAGGAGACCATACTGTAGAAGAAAGGAAGCGAAGGGAAAAAGTGTTTGTCTGCTTGAAGAGGCGATTGTAAGGACGAGCGTTGGTGATGGCGGCGAAAATTAAGCAAGGAAGAGGAGGAGGAGGAGGAGGAGGAGGAGGAGGAGGAGGAGGAGGAGGAGGAGGAGGAGGAGGAGGAGGAGGAGGAGGAGGAGGAGGAGAAGATGTAGATGCTACGAAACAAAGAGCAGGAGATGGAGGAGGGAGTGATGGTAACGATGAAGATGTTGATAGAAAATGTTACTAATTTTTCTTTCCCTGGCTATATGCTTTTTATTCCCATTGATCGGTGTGTGAGGAAGAGTGTTTATTGTTGGTGGTTCCTCAACAGGCAGAGGAATGAATCCCTTCACTCAGAGCACAACACTGGCCGGTGGGTGAGTTTAAGGTCACGAGTGTCGCCTCTCCATCGCCACTACCTCGTGTTTTCAGTCTTTCCTCGGAGTCATTCTTCGGTGGTTTTCTTTTCTTGTGCCTACTTCAATATTTATGTATACAGTCTAGTAACTTTTTCTTTATCACAATACGTTCGTGCTGAGATTGGCAGACACTTATTAACTTGTGTTTGGGTTGGTTAATGGTGCAGGCGGTGGCTGTAGAGAGCATCGCGTTGATGAAGAAGGCTATGGTGGTGGTGGTGGTGGTTGTCTCGGCTTGTTTTTTTTTTTTTTTATACCATGTGGGCTTTTCAGGAAAATTTATGGGCTAAAGGAGATACTTTTTGTAGTACCTCCTATCTCAAAGCCCACCCGCTAGGAAACCGTCACCCCGTGTGAGGAAGCCCAACCTACACTCGCACCGTGGACAGGATTCGAACCCGTGCGCTTGGAGACCCCTCGGACCCCAAAGCACGCATGGTTCCACTGTACCACGGCGAAGATATTCCATTGTAGATTTATGGCTACGGTTTTCTGACGCCTATATTACTGAATTACGTCAATACTTAGCAGATAATGTATTTTACCATCATTCATTACTTTATGATATAAGGATTTGCAACAATATTATAATTTTTATTCACCTAATATTAGAAAAGTAACTCCATTAATGTATCGAAGTCACGACTAGAAGAATGGAATCGGACAACACCCACAACAAGGACGGATAGATGCGACATGTCACCAGCTATCACCAATTCATTAATTATTTCACGCCGTATGTTTGACATCGGTTTTCTCCAGTATGCCGCACAATATGCAAACTTAAATCTCCATCAATAGTACCCACGTCTATGGCCGAACACATTTCTTACTATTCAGTTTTATTCGAAATGTAACTCCTTCTTGATCTCATTCCCTGAGGTTGATGGGGTTGCTCCACGCTGATTGGCTGAAAAGCGTTTGCCAAACGCGAGCAAACACTTTGGAAACATGTTTCCTCGCGTTTGCGAAAACTTGCCTCCGTTTGACTCCGTTTACCCCCAGCCGCGCCGCTACTGAAAACGCCTTCACTGCTACTACTACTACTACTACTACTACTACTACTACTACTACTACTACTACTACTACTACTACTACTACTGTTGCTGCTGCTGTTGCTTCTATTATATTACTGCCACCACCACCGCCACCACCATTACTACTACTACTAACATTACTACTGCTACTACTACTACTACTACTACTACTACTACTACTACTACTACTACTACTACTACTACTACTACTACTACTACTACTACTACTACTACTACTTTGTTCCCGTTTGTTTCCCACAGAAAAGCAACCACAAGAATGAATGACAGACGGCGACAAAGAGACAGAGAGGGAGCGCTAGGGGAAAAAGGAAGATTTATTACGCACTCAGTACGTAGTTCAGTAATGAATGAGAGACCCAGTTTACATTTGTGTGCGGCAGAGAGAGAGAGAGAGAGAGAGAGAGAGAGAGAGAGAGAGAGAGAGAGAGAGAGAGAGAGAGAGAGAGAGAGAGAGAGCGGGATTATAGCGGGGTATGTTCCTGATAACGGGTTTGGCTGGATGTCGAAAACCTCACAGCCCTGAGAGTTAGTACGCCTTGGTGGAGAGTAAAGCTTTTTTAAGTATATGGGTCCTGTCTTGTATCTGCGTCAGGCTATGTTGTGGTGCCTCGCGTCTCAGGCTCCAGGCTCTTCTGCCGCTTAATGGCCTTCCAAATACTCAGAAAGATTCGTGATAATTTGTTGAGGTGTTGTTCCTGCGTGACACACACAGTGGTGAGTGTGTGCGGCTCAAGGTGGCGCGGAAAGTGTTCACACTCTGGTGCTTTGACGTGTCCCTGCAAAGACTGCCTAATGTTGTGACTCAAGGAATTTGCAGATTATTAGCTTATGTGTCTTCTGCAGCCACGAAATGACTGAGGGAAGGGTGATGGCATATTCTGTTTTTATCTTTTAAGAAACAATATAAATTACAGATGACTTAGCAAAAGTCATCACAACTTTAATTTCATCAGTTCTAATTCGCTTTACTGTCTTTACTCGTATATATAAAAGGTATAACATTATTGTGGGACAGTATAAACAATGAGGACACTCTTTCATTTCAATAATGAAGACGCCGCTGCACAACAAAATGTTGCCTTGTGTTCCGGAAGACTTTGGCACCACTTGCTGCTTGTCCTCAAGTGTTTGCGGTGGATTCCCTCCTTCCCACTCGCTCTTCTACGCCGGGAACACACGAGCGACTTTGTAGCGCCACGTCGTGGAGGTTACGTAGCTCTCCATGACTTTCCCTTAATTAGACGCTGTCCCGCGCACACAAGCCTCTATGGCCAGCGACTGTTGCGAGCTGTCGCTCATCCCCGCCATATCGTCTTCGAAGACCATCGCACACGTGCGATTGTGGCTAAAAGGGGGTTTACACTTGGCAATTATCGGGAGGCAATACTGCCGAAACGTGTTGCCGAAAATATTTTGGGTCTCGGTCTGAGACTGGGAGCGCTTCTCGCTGCTAGCCGACCGTGTTGGTCTTGTATTGCCGCTAGCGGCAATATAAACAAACATGTCGAAGCATCCCTGATGAATGCAGACAACTTCATTTGGAGTCGGGAGGCCGAGGTGGCCTTGCTGGAGCAAGTGAGGGAGGTGAAACATTTGTGGGACCCACAAGACGAGCTTTACATGAAGCATAGTCTTCGAAAATACGCTTTCCAGAGAGTGGCTGATTCACTGAAGATGTTCCCAAGTCTACAGGGCATTTAAATTTTGAGGAAAAATTTAAAATTTTAATCAGCTTTTAGGTATTTACAATCAGTTATTTGTTTTATTTTAGTGAAGAAGAGCCATAGCTTCCTGCCAAGGAACTTTTCCCTCATGATTGAAATAGTTTTTAAACGTATCTCGAATGTTCTTGGCTGCATCTGTTGAGTTTTGAGGCATTGAACAAAACCAGGTTTTCTCTGCCCTAATCAGAAACAAGTGAAAGATCAGAAGTTAGGCGTCCTATAGCATCTCGCCTTGAGTCATTTAATTGTTGTTGGGTTGGGCGTCTGTTGAACGCTGTTGAATAATGCAAGGTGGTATCATCAGCATAGGAGTGGATAGGGCATTGAGTCAGATTTAGGAGATCATTGATGAATAATAGAAAGAGAGTGGGTGATAGGACAGAACCCTGTGGAACACCACTGTTGATAGTTTTAGGGAAGAACAGTGACCGTCTACTACAGCAGCAATAGAACGATCGGAAAGGAAACTGGAGATGAAGGTACAGAGAGAAGGATAGAATCCGTAGGAGGGTAGTTTAGAAATTAAAGATTTGTGCCAGACTCTATCGAAGGCTTTCGATATGTCAAGGCCGACAGCAAAGGTTTCACCGAAGTCCCTAAAGAGGATGACCAAGATTCAGTTAGGAAAGTAAGAAGATCACCAGTAGATCTGCCTTTACGGAAACCATACTGGCAATCAGAGAGAAGGTTGTGAGCTGATAGATGCCTCATTATCTTCCTATTAAGGATAGACTCAAAGGCTTTAGAAAGGCAGGAAATCAAAGCTATAGGGCGGTAGTTAGAAGGATTGGAGTGGTCACCTTTTTAGGGACAGGTTGAATGTGAGCAAACTTCCAGCAAGAAGGATAAATAGAAGTAGAGAGACACAGATGAAAGAGTTTGACCAGGCAGTGAGCGAGTTCGGAAGCACAGTTTTGAGAACAACAGGAGGGACTCCATCCGGACCGTAAGCCTTCCGAGAATCAAGGCCAGAGAGGGCCAGGAAAACGTCTTTATAAAGAATTTTAATTTTAGGGATGAAGTAGTCAGAGGGTGGAGGAGTAGGAGGAATATGCCCAGAATCATCCAAAGTTGAGTTGGTAGCAAAGGTTTGAGCGAAGAGTTCAGCTTTAGAAAAGAAGAGACAGCTGTAGAGCCATGTGGCCTCTGGCTACGCCTTGCAGTCCCTGAAGACCTGCATGTGGATGATTACGCCACTGACCTTGCTGCATTATGCAGTTTCTTTCATCCTCTCGGTCAAGAAGCTCAGTGGGGGAGTAGGTTTCCCGAGCTGTTTCTCTTAGGTAATTATGCAATGCTACAGTTGCAAGCACAATATCCCTGACATTTTTTGGAGAGGTATTTATGGCATGTTTGAAAATTTGAAATCTGGCAGCCAGAATACCAAAGGCATTTTCTGAAGTTCCACAGACGTTTCCTTTTTCCTGCCATCGTCAATCCATGTAAATAAAGAACAGCCATCGCTGCCTCTTCATCGCTGGAGGAAGAATCAGGACGAAAAAAGTTCTTGCGGAGAGCCATCTTGTTGGTTTGTTTACGTCCTGCCAGCTGATGCTCCCGGCAACATCTCCCCAGCAGTATGAACGTACTTGCTCCCGAGATCATCCAGGAGGAGTTGTCGGCAGCACGTTTCGGCAGTATTGCCTCCCGAAAATTGCCAGGTGTAAACCCCCCTTAAGCTATACGGGCAATCAGTCACAAACCAAACGTGGTGCCACGACGTAGCGCCGTAGTCGCCAAACCCCTCCATGATGTGGCGCCACGGCGGGGCACTACAAAGTCGCTTGTGTGTTCTCGGCCCTACTCTGGCACAGGCATTTATTATCTTATTTATATATATATATATATATATATATATATATATATATATATATATATATATATATATATATATATATATATATATATATATATATATATATATATATATATATATATATATATATATATATATATATATATATATATATATAGATAGATAGATAATAGATATTGATATAGATATGTAGATAGCTTGATAGATAGATAGATAGCGATTACAAGGGGCATCAGTAAGAGGTGAGTGTTCTCTTTCTGCAAACTCTTTAGCTGCTCCTTCCGAATCACCATGTCACCAGCATATCTACGACACACACACACACACACACACACACACACACACACACACACACACACACACACACACACACACACACACACACACACACACACACACACACACACACACACACACACACACACACACACACACACACACACACACACACACACACACACACACTCACGGACATTAATAATTTGATGTGTGGTAAACACTTGGTCATTGTGAGGGAAGGTGCATCTGTGTGTCTGGTTCACCTCACGGACCAGCAATCAGTCAGTCTCAGGCAGCTCCTCCTCCCTTGTCACTGCCACACGTAACTAACAACACAGCTTCAGCTTCACCATACTCCCTCCTGGCATCAACACCGTCACCACCGGCACCTTTGCACCTTTGTTGATGTTTTGACACACTGACAAATGTTCACTCCTTCCAGTGCTGTCAATTGTTCGAGTAATTTTATCTATTTATTTATTTGTTTCCTACTTCCACTGAAGCACGTGATATTCACGAGGCGTTCGATGGTGACCTTTGTGTTCATGGCCTGATTCTACACTCCACCACGTGACACACATTCCGATTCACAATTTTGTTTGCTATTTATCTTGCTCAGAATTGTTACATTGTCATGTTCTTAAGGAAAAAGTTTCTGCAGTAACAACAACACCGATGACAAAAGCCAACAAACTCAGCTTTGTCAGCAGTCACACCAACGGGAAGACTTGTGCGTGCTCCTGTCACCACACACTGAAGCCACAACGTTTCATATTTATTTCATTATTCATATCACTTTTCTGCTCTGTGTGTGTGTGTGTGTGTGTGTGTGTGTGTGTGTGTGTGTGTGTGTGTGTGTGTGTGTGTGTGTGTTTTCCACTGCATTCTGAGATACTTGAGTATTTCGTGGTCTTATGAACGTGAAAAAAAAAAAACTTAGTAAATCGCAAATCTGACAAACTTCATCTTTCCCGCGACCTTCCTTCCTTCCCTCTACACATTCTCATCCTCGGCACATTTTATCCGAATTTTTCCCAACATTTTACCCTTCCACTCTCTCTCACTCCTCTCCCTTGCAGTCTTCCATCAGCACATTCCGTCTTTAAGGCCTCTTGTGTGCAGTGCATCCATCCCTGTCCTTTCTCTGCACCACTTCCTTCGCTCTTTCCTCGTGTTCTCTCTTCCCTGGTCGCCGCTCTCTGTTCAGATATCGAGGCGTCCCTGTGATGGTTGGGCCACACTCGCCTCAACGTGACTCGCCCCTCAATGCCCTCTCTGCTCCCTCAGTCTCCGCACACCGCAGGGCCTTCATAGCGAGTCCGCCACACAACACACCTCAAAGGACAGACATACACACACTCACAATTCTTAACCATAAAGCTTTGTGTCGCAACTTAACGAGTCTCTCTCTCTCTCTCTCTCTCTCTCTCTCTCTCTCTCTCTCTCTCTCTCTCTCTCTCTCTCTCTCTCTCTCTCTCTCTCTCTCTCTCTCTCTCTCTCTCTCTCTCTCTCTCTCTCTCTCTCTCTCTCTCTGTCACCGATACAATGCGGTATGAGTGTTTGTTCTGCACTTTGTTTTGCTGTAGAGGCCTTTTTTTCCAAGTTGTGTCTTTACTGGCAATTTTTCATTGTTTGTGGACTTGAGTTTGCCTTTTTAGTTTATGCGCCTCGTGTGTTCCATAACATTCAGTGTTTACATCCTTAAGAGTCCTGGAGCCGAGGACAGGAAGAGGCGGGATGGGAACACTGTTTGGAGAATGTGACGCTTCTTTCTCTCATGTTTGTAATTTCTCATTGAGTCTTTTGTGTGTGTGGTTTTATCTGGTTTTCCACTTTATTCCCTTTATCAACTAGAGAGTGCTGTTAGATTGTTCTTTTGTTCGTGTGTGTGTGTGTGTGTGTGTGTGTGTGTGTGTGTGTGTGTGTGTGTGTGTGTGTGTGTGTGTGTGTGTGTGTGTGTGTGTGTCTCTCTCTCTCTCTCTCTCTCTCTCTCTCTCTCTCTCTCTCTCTCTCTCTCTCTCTCTCTCTCTCTCTCTCTCTCTCTCTCTCTCTCTCTCTCTCTCTCTCTCTCTCTCTCTCTCTCTCTCTCCCCAGCCTCCTCGCACCGTCTTATTTAAGAGGAATTGACAAAGTACATTTGGGTTTGGGGAAGTGATCGAGTCTTGCGGAGTTTCTCTCGTGGGATTCAACTTCAAGTATCAAGTTGAGCTGTGTGAAGTTCTTGACATGTACATATACTCTATTAATCTGTAGAGGAGTCCCATGTAAGATGGCCAATGAAGAAACTAAATTGTGACACAGAGTACTAGACAAATAAGTAGCAGCAGCAGACCTACACTGACCTAAAAAAGAAAGCACAAAAGCAACAGTGATGAGTCAAAATGAGAAACAAAGAAAACATTAATGGAAAGAGACAGAGTTACAAGACATTAAGATAACACACAGTGATGCAGGACGAGACCTCTCCCAGGCAGCAATAAAACAACTAGCATTATGTATGGGACCATAACACTAATAAAAACTGATAGAATTAGATGCACTAGTGGGGAAATTGCTTAGTAATTAAGAATTCTTTTAAACGTGATTTGACGGTGGCTGGGGAAGGGGCGCGCTGGACAACAAGAGGCAGATTGTTCCAGAGTGAGGGAGCAAACACTTGGAAACACCTGGCGGCAAGGCAGGTGTGACACCGGGGTACATGTAGGTAGGTGTTCAGTCTGCCTAGTGTTCACATGGTGACTGCGACTGTCACGGACACAAGCTGGTGGGGGCAACCAGTCAGGGAGGTCACTGTTTAGCTTGCTATATGTAAGTGTTAAGGGCATGCTGTAATCCAGATTTAAAAACGTAATTAAATAAAAATGAAAGGATTTATGACTTGAAATTTTCAGAATATTATTAGGTACTGGCTGTCTTTGCTGTGTACGAATATGGATGTGATAGAGTAATGGCGTCATGACGTCATGCATTGTTACATTCAGATTACCACACAGGCCTTATTTAAAGTTCTTTTGAAATGTGCTTTGGCATGGACATACTTGAAAGATGCCTTAAGAAACGTAAGGAACGCTTTTTTTTTTCAATATCTCCATACGTCATGATATGATTTTTTAAGTTTTCGCATTTCATGACGTCATCAAAACAGCATCAAAAGCTGTTATTTTGCCTCATTAAAAACTGTGTAATCACTTTAGGGAAAAACCAGTCTGACAAGTTGTTATCCTAGTCGCTGTCAATGTTGCTGTATCTATACATTAGCTTACTGACAGTGAATATATAAATTTTATGGAGAGGCAGTACTTGTAGTGAAAGGAATAGTGGTGCAGTATGATCCCTGTAATTTGCAGATGCAGTAATCCTGATTCCTGATAGCTTTTTTCTGCATTTTGAATAAAGAATCAATATGGCATCTGCTTGCACTACCTCTGTTCCATATAGTAGGTAAGGGTATACAAAGCTATTATATATTACAATGAGGGTTGACTTACACAAAATTTCCTAAGTTTGACTAACATTCCAATTCCTTTGGCAATTTTGGTTTTAGTTACTCTGACATGCTCAGACCAAGATAAAGTTGTATCAATCATAACCCCTAAAACCCCTTACTGGAGCATTTACAATTTTTTATGGCCTCCACTACTGCTTCAAAAACTCTGGCACAGACATCTGTGCCAGATGTTTTTAGCTTGCATGTCTAAAAGTGGTGCTTTTTAGTGACCTAGAGATGTACCGATACCAAAATTTTGGCCGATTCCGATACCAATACCATCTAATTGGGTCGATACCGATACTACTACTACTTATAGTGATTACTGCACTGGGCACCAGGATGAGTTGGTGGATGGCGAGCGTTATCAGATGGGAGGCTTTGTTTTGGGGGATGCTGTAAGTCCTTCTGAGAACGTTTGTGAAATAGGAGCAATTCTAGAAGCTTTTTGAAGCCATTTGCAAAGGTAAATTACTCAGTAATTGGAATGAATATCTTCTCAGTCTTCTGATTCTTGTATGTTATTTTAAATTCTTACTTTTTACTCCTTTAGCGACCATTTGGTCTTGTGCATTTTCATTAATTTTATTGACGATATTTTGGCAATCAAAAATATTCTTAAAATTATTAAAATTGTAAAACAGACACAAAATATTAGCAAAAGAAACTCATTTTGTTGTGTAGGTTTCTCTTTAATTAAATCAGACATCCTTTGTTATTAATTCATTACACATTAGTAGACCAATTCAGAAACATGAGCTTTCACCTAATCTTTTCAATTAAATAGAAAAAAGTTTAGTTTATTCTAAAATTCTAGGTTGTGGCTTATTACCACAGAAAACAGTATTCTATGACATACGGTAATCACCACGGACACTTAATACGCCGTATTATTTTAATTTGGTATCATCAATATCTTATATCGAATATATCACTAAATAGTAAATTCCTTTTAGGTATTGGAAGTATCGGCTTCAAATAAGCCGATACCGATACCGATACCGATACCCCAAAAAGGACCGATAACGCCGATTCCGATACCGATACCGATGCATCGGTATATCTTTAGCTTTTACTTTGTTGGTCTAAAGGGGGTATTTTTACCCTGCTGGTCTAAAGGGGTGTTTTTACCTTGCTGGTCTAAAGGGGGGGTTTTCTTAAAGGTCTATAGGGGGTGTTTTTTTCTTGCTTGTCTAAAGGGGGTGTTTTTACGTTGCTGGTCTAAAGGGGGTGTTTTATCTTGCTGGTCTAAAGGGGATGTTTTTTCTTGCTGGTCTAAATGAGGTGCTTTTGCCTTGCTGGTCTAAAGGGGATGTTTTTAGCTTGCTGGTCTAAAAGGGGTGTTTTTACATTGCTGGTCTAAAGGGGTGTTTTACCTTGCTGGTCTAAAAGGGGTGTTTTTACCTTGCTGGTCTAAAGGGGTGTTTTTTTTTTGCTGGTCTAAAGGGGGTGTTTTTACCTTGCTGGTTTAAAGGGGTGTTTTTACCTTGCTGGTCTAAAGGGGTGTTTTTACCTTGCTGGTCTAAAGGGGGTGTTTTTTCTTGCTGGTCTAAATGAGGTGCTTTTGCCTTGCAAGTCTAAAAGGGTCTTTTTAGCTTGCCGGTCTAAAGGGGTTGTTTTTACGTCGCTGGTCTAAAGGGGTGTTTTTACCTTGCTGGTCTAAAGGGGGTGTTTTTACCTTGCTGGTCTAAAGGGGGTGTTTTTACGTTGCTGGTCTAAAGGGGGTGTTTTTACCTTGCTTGTCTAAAGGAGGTGTTTTTACCTTGCTGGTCTAAAGGGGGTGCTTTTAGCTTGCTTGTCTAAAGGGGGTGTTTTTACCTTGCTGGTCTAAAGGGGGTGTTTTTACCTTGCTGGTCTAGAGAGGGTGTTTTTACCTTGCTGGTCTAAAGGGGTTTTAGCTTGCTGGTCTAAAGGGGGTGTTATTACCTTGCTGGTCTAAAGGGAGTGTTTTTACCTTGCTAGTCTAAAAGGTGTGTTTTTACCTTGCTGGTCTAAAGGGGGTGTTTTTAGCTTGCTGGTCTAAAGGAGGTGTTTTTACCTTGCTGGTCTAAAGGGGGTGTTTTTAGCTTGCTGGTCTAAAGAGGGTGTTTTTTCTTCCTGGTATAAATGAGGTGCTTTTGCCTTGCTGATCTAAATGAGGTGCTTTTGCCTTGCTGGTCCAAAGGGGGTGTTTTTAGCTTGCAGGTCTAAAGGGGTGTTTTTCTTGCTGGTCTAAATGAACTGCTTTTGCCTTGCTGGTCTAAAGGGGGGTGTTTTTAGCTTGCTGGTCTAAAGGGGGTGTTTTTACTTTGCTGGTCTAAAGGGGGTGTTTTTACGTTGCTGGTCTAAAGGGGGTGTTTTTACTTGCTGGTCTAAAGGGGTGTTTTTACCTTGCTGGTCTAAAGGGGGGTTTTACCTTGCTGGTCTAAAGGGTGTTTTTTCTTGCTTGTCTAAAGGGGTGTTTTACGTTGCTGGTCTAAAGGAGGTGTTTTATCTTGCTGGTCTAAAGGGGGTGTTTTTTCTTGCTGGTCTAAATGAGGTGCTTTTGCCTTGCTGGTCTAAAGGGGTGTTTTTAGCTTGCTGGTCTAAAAGGGGTGTTTTTACGTTGCTGGTCTAAAGGGAGTGTTTTTACCTTGCTGGTCTATAGGGGGTGTTTTTACCTTGCTGGTCTAAAGGGGGTGTTTTTTCTTGCTGGTCTAAAGGGGGTGTTTTTACCTTGCTGGTCTAAAGGAGGTGTTTTTACCTCACTGGTCTAGAGAGGGTGTTTTTACCTTTCTGGTCTAAAGGGGTTTTTAGCTTGCTGGTCTAAAGAGGGTGTTATTACCTTGCTGGTCTAAAGGGAGTGTTTTTACCTTGCTAGTCTAAAGGGTGTGTTTTTACCTTGTTGGTCTAAAGGGGGTGTTTTTAGCTTGCTGGTCTAAAGGAGGTGTTTTTACCTTGCTGTTCTAAAGGGGGTGTTTTTAGCTTGCTGGTCTAAAGAGGGTGTTTTTTCTTGCTGATCATTAAATGAGGTGCTTTTGCCTTGCTGGTCCAAAGAGGGTGTTTTTAGCTTGCAGGTCTAAAGGGAGTGTTTTTTTCTTGCTGGTCTAAATGAGGTGCTTTTGCCTTGCTGGTCTAAAGGGGGGTGTTTTTAGCTTGCTGGTCTAAAGGGGGTGTTTTTACTTTGCTGGTCTAAAGAGGGTGTTTTTACGTTGCTAGTCTAAAGGGGGTGTTTTTACCTTGCTGGTCTAAAGGGGTGTTTTTACTTTGCTGGTCTAAAGGGGGTGTTTTTACTTTGCTGGTCTAAAGAGGGTGTTTTTTCTTGCTGGTCTAAATGAGGTACTTTTAGCTTGCTTGTCTTTTTTTTTTTTTTTCTTGCTGGTCTAAAGGGTTTTTTTCTTGCTGGTCTAAAGGGGGTGTTTTTAGCTTGCTGGTCAAAAGGGGTGTTTTTTCTTACTGGTCTAAAGGGGGTGTTTTTTTTCTTGCTGGTCTAAAGGGGGTGTTTTTCTTGCTGGTCTAAAGGGGTGTTTTTTGGTCTTGCTGGTCTAAAGGGGGGTTTTTTTCTTGCTGGTCTAAAGGGGTGGTCTAAAGGGGTGTTTTCTTGCTGGTCTAAAGGGTTTTGTTGTTTTCTTGCTGGTCTAAAGGGGTGTTTTGCTGGTCTTGCTGGTCTAAAGGGGTGTTTTCTTGCTGGTCTAAAGGGGTGTTTTACCTTGCTGGTCTAAAGGGGTGTTTTTTCTTGCTGGTCTAAAGGGGTGTCTAAAGGGTTTTTCTTGCTGGTCTAAAGGGTGTTTTTTCTTGCTGGTCTAAAGGGGTTCTTTTTTTCTTGGTCTAAAGGGGTGTTTTTCTTGCTGGTCTAAAACCTTGGTCTAAAGGGGTGTTTTACCTTGCTGGTCTAAAGGGGTGTTTTTTTCTTGCTGGTCTAAAGGGGTGTGCTTTAGGGGTGTTTTACCTTGCTGGTCTAAAGGGTGTTTTTCTTGCTGGTCCTTGCTGGTCTAAAGGGGTGTTTTACCTTGCTGGTCTAAAGGGTGTTTTCTTGCTGGTCTAAAGGGGTGTTTTCTTGCTGGTCTAAAGGGGTGTTTTTTCTTGCTGGTCTAAAGGGGTGTTTTTTTTCTTGCTGGTCTAAAGGTGTTTTACCTTGCTGGTCTAAAGGGGGTGTTTTTACCTTGCTGGTCTAAAGGGGTTTTTTTGCTGGTCTTGCTGGTCTGTTTTTTCTTGCTGGTCTAAAGGGGTGTTTTACCTTGCTTGCTGGTCTAAAGGGGTGTTTTACCTTGCTGGTCTAAAGGGGTGTTTTACCTTGCTGGTCTAAAGGGGTGTTTTACCTTGCTGGTCTAAAGGGGTGTTTTACTTGCTGGTCTAAAGGGGTGTTTTTTTTTCTTGCTGGTCTAAAGGGGTGTTTTACCTTGCTGGTCTAAAGGGGTGTTTTACCTTGCTGGTCTAAAGGGTGTTTTTTCTTGCTGGTCTAAAGGGGGTGTTTTTACCTTGCTGGTCTAAAGGGGTGTTTTTTTTTTTTTTCTTGCTGGTCTAAAGGGGTGTTTTTTCTTGCTGGTCTAAAGGGGTGTTTTTTCTTGCTGGTCTAAAGGGGTGTTTTTCTTGCTGGTCTCTTGCTGGTCTAAAGGGGTGTTTTTTCTTGCTGGTCTAAAGGGGTGTTTTTTCTTGCTGGTCTAAAGGGGTGTTTTTCTTGCTGGTCTAAAGGGGTGTTTTACCTTGCTGGTCTAAAGGGGGTGTTTTTACCTTGCTGGTCTAAAGGGGTGTTTTACCTTGGGTGTGTTTTTCTTGCTGGTCTAAAGGGGTGTTTTTACCTTGCTGGTCTAAAGGGGTGTTTTACCTTGCTGGTCTAAAGGGGTGTTTTACCTTGCTGGTCTAAAGGGGTGTTTTACCTTGCTGGTCTAAAGGGGTGTTTTACCTTGCTGGTCTAAAGGGGTGTTTTTCTTGCTGGTCTAAAGGGGTGTTTTTTCTTGCTGGTCTAAAGGGTGTTTTTTCTTGCTGGTCTAAAGGGGTGTTTTTACCTTGTCTGGTGGTCTAAAGGGGTGTTTTTCTTGCTGGTCTAAAGGGGTACCTTGCTGGTCTTTTTTCTTGCTGGTCTAAAGGGGTGTTTTTTCTTGGGTGCTTGCTGGTCTAAAGGGGTGTTTTACCTTGCTGGTCTAAAGGGGTGTTTTGCTTGCTGGTCTAAAGGGGTGTTTTACCTTGCTGGTCTAAAGGGGTGTTTTACCTTGCTGGTCTTGCTGGTCTAAAGGGGTGTTTTTCTTGCTGGTCTAAAGGGGTGTTTTTCTTGCTGGTCTAAAGGGGTGTTTTACCTTGCTGGTCTAAAGGGTGGGTGTGTTTTTACCTTGCTGGTCTAAAGGGGTGTTTTTCTTGCTGGTCTAAAGGGGTGTTTTTACCTTGCTGGTCTAAAGGGTGTTTTTCTTGCTGGTCTAAAGGGGTGTTTTTTCTTTTCTCTTGCTGGTCTAAAGGGGTGTTTTTCTTGCTGGTCTAAAGGGGTGTTTTTCTTGCTGGTCTAAAGGGGTGTTTTTACCTTGCTGGTCTAAAGGGGTGTTTTACCTTGCTGGTCTAAAGGGGTGTTTTACCTTGCTGGTCTAAAGGGGTGTTTTTTCTTTTTTCTGGTCTTGCTGGTCTAAAGGGGTTTTTACCTTTTTTTCTTGCTGGTCTAAAGGGGTGTTTTACCTTGCTGGTCTAAAGGGTGTTTTTTCTTGCTGGTCTAAAGGGGTGTTTTACCTTGCTGGTCTAAAGGGGTGTTTTTCTTGCTGGTCTAAAGGGGTTTTTTTCTTGCTGGTCTAAAGGGGTGTTTTACCTTGCTGGTCTAAAGGGTGTTTTTCTTGCTGGTCTAAAGGGGTGTTTTTCTTGCTGGTCTAAAGGGGTGTTTTTCTTGCTGGTCTAAAGGGGTGTTTTCTTGCTGGTCTAAAGGGTGTTTTTTCTTGCTGGTCTAAAGGGTGTTTTACCTTGCTTTTTTTTCTTGCTTTCTAAAGGGTGTTTTCTTGCTGGTCTAAAGGGGTGTTTTTCTTGCTGGTCTAAAGGGGTGTTTTACCTTGCTGGTCTAAAGGGGTGTTTTACCTTGCTGGTCTAAAGGGGTGTTTTTTCTTGCTGGTCTAAAGGTGTTTTTCTTGCTGGTGTTTTTTCTTGCTGGTCTAAAGGGGTGTTTTTTCTTGCTGGTCTAAAGGGGTGTTTTTCTTGCTGGTCTAAAGGGGTGTTTTTTGCTTGCTGGTCTGTTTTTCTTGCTGGTCTAAAGGGTGTGTTTTCTTGCTGGTCTAAAGGGGTTTTTTTTTCTTGCTGGTCTAAAGGGGTGTTTTTTCTTGCTGGTCTAAAGGGGTGTTTTTCTTGCTGGTCTAAAGGGGTGTCTAAAGGGGTTTTTCTTGCTGGTCTAAAGGGGTGTTTTTTCTTGCTGGTCTAAAGGGGTGTTTTACCTTTTTTTTTGCTGGTCTAAAGGGGGGGTTTTTTTCTTGCTGGTCTAAAGGGGTGTTTTTGCTGGTCTTGCTGGTCTAAAGGGGTGTTTTCTTGCTGGTCTAAAGGGGTGTTTTTCTTGCTGGTCTAAAGGGGTGTTTTACCTTGCTGGTCTAAGGGGTGTTTTTGCTTGCTGGTCTAAAGGGGTTTTTTTTTCTTGCTGGTCTAAAGGGGTGTTTTACCTTGCTGGTCTAAAGGGGTGTTTTACCTTGCTGGTCTTTTTTCTTGCTGGTCTAAAGGGGTGTTTTTTCTTTGCTGGTCTAAAGGGGTGTTTTTCTTGCTGGTCTAAAGGGGTTTTTTTCTTGCTGGTCTAAAGGGGTGTTTTTTCTTGCTGGTCTAAAGGGTGTTTTTCTTGCTGGTCTTTTTGCTTGCTGGTCTAAAGGGGTGTTTTGCTGGTCTTGCTGGTCTAAAGGGGTGTTTTTTCTTGCTGGTCTAAAGGGGTGTGGGTAAACCTTGCTGGTCTTTTTCTTGCTGGTCTAAAGGGGTGTTTTGCTGGTCTTGCTGGTCTAAAGGGGTGTTTTACCTTGCTGGTCTAAAGGGGTGTTTTTCTTGCTGGTCTAAAGGGGTGTTTTGCTTGCTGGTCTAAAGGGGTGTTTTACCTTGCTGGTCTAAAGGGGGTGTTTTTCTTGCTGGTCTAAAGGGGTGTTTTTTCTTGCTGGTCTAGGGGTGTTTTTTCTTTTCTAAAGGGGTGCTTGGTCTAAAGGGTGTTTTTTCTTGCTGGTCTAAAGGGGTGTCTTTTTTCTTGCTGGTCTAAAGGGGTGTTTTTTCTTGCTGGTCTAAAGGGGTGTTTTTCTTGCTGGTCTAAAGGGGTTTTTTTTGGTCTTGCTGGTCTGCTGGGGTGTTTTTTCTTGCTGGTCTAAAGGGGTGTTTTTCTTGCTGGTCTAAAGGGTCTAAAGGGGTTTTTTCTTGCTGGTCTAAAGGGGTTTTTCTTGCTGGTCTAAAGTTTTTCTTGCTGGTCTGTTTTTACCTTGCTGGTCTAAAGGGGTGTTTTTTCTTGCTGGTCTAAAGGGGTGTTTTTTTCTTGCTGGTCTAAAGGGGTGTTTTTTTCTTGCTGGTCTAAAGGGGTGTTTTTTTCTTGGGTCTAAAGGGGTGTTTTTCTTGCTGGTCTAAAGGGTGTTTTTCTTGCTGGGGGTTTTTTCTTGCTGGTCTAAAGGGGTGTTTTTTTCTTGCTGGTCTAAAGGGGTTTTTTTTCTTGCTGGTCTAAAGGGGTGTTTTTTCTTGCTGGTCTAAAGGGGTGTTTTTACCTTGCTGGTCTAAAGGGGGGTTTTTTTACCTTGCTGGTCTAAAGGGGTGTTTTTTCTTGCTGGTCTAAAGGGGTGTTTTTCTTGCTGGTCTTTTCTTGCTGGTCTAAAGGGGTGTTTTTTCTTGCTGGTCTAAAGGGGTGTTTTTTCTTGCTGGTCTAAAGGGGTGTTTTTTCTTGCTGGTCTAAAGGGTGTTTTTTCTTGCTGGTCTAAAGGGGTGTTTTTCTTGCTGGTCTAAAGGGGTGTTTTTCTTGGGGTGTTTTTCTTGCTGGTCTAAAGGGGGTGTTTTTACCTTGCTGGTCTAAAGGGGTGTTTTTCTTGCTGGTCTAAAGGGGTGTTTTTTCTTGCTGGTCTTTTTCTTGCTGGTCTAAAGGGTGTTTTTTCTTGCTGGTCTAAAGGGGTGTTTTTTTCTTGCTGGTCTAAAGGGGTGTTTTTCTTGCTGGTCTAAAGGGGGTCTGTTTTTTTTTCTTGCTGGTCTAAAGGGGTGTTTTTACCTTGCTGGTCTAAAGGGGTGTTTTTACCTTGCTGGTCTAAAGGGGTGTTTTTACCTTGCTGGTCTAAAGGGGTGTTTTTTCTTGCTGGTCTAAAGGGGTGTTTTCTTGCTGGTCTAAGGGGTGTTTTTTCTTGCTGGGTGTTTTTTCTTGCTGGTCTAAAGGGGTGTTTTTTTCTTGCTGGTCTTTTCTTGCTGGTCTAAAGGGGTGTTTTTACCTTGCTGGTCTAAAGGGGTGTTTTTTCTTGCTGGTCTAAAGGGGTGTTTTCTTGCTGGTTGCTTTTTTCTTGCTGGTCTAAAGGGGGGGTTTCTTTTTTCTTGCTGGTCTAAAGGGGTTTTTTTCTTGCTGGTCTAAAGGGGTGTTTTTTCTTGCTGGTCTAAAGGGGTGTTTTACCTTGCTGGTCTAAAGGGGTGTTTTACCTTGCTGGTCTAAAGGGGTGTTTTACCTTGCTGGTCTAAAGGGTGTTTTTTCTTGCTGGTCTAAAGGGGTTTTTTTCTTGCTGGTCTAAAGGGGTTTTTTTTTCTTGCTGGTCTAAAGGGGTGTTTTTTCTTGCTGGTCTAAAGGGGTGTTTTTACCTTGCTGGTCTAAAGGGGTGTTTTTACCTTGCTGGTCTAAAAGGGGTGTTTTTTCTTGCTGGTCTAAAGGGGTGTTTTTTCTTGCTGGTCTAAAGGGTGTTTTTTCTTGCTGGTCTAAAGGGGTGTTTTTACCTTGCTGGTCTAAAGGGGTGTTTTTTTTCTTGCTGGTCTAAAGGGGTGTTTTTCTTGCTGGTCTAAAGGGGTGTTTTTTTCTTGCTGGTCTAAAGGGGGTGTTTTTTTTGCTGGTCTAAAGGGTGGGTGTTTTGGTCTTGCTGGTCTAAAGGGGTGTTTTTCTTGCTGGGGGTGTTTTTTCTTGCTGGTCTAAAGGGGTGTTTTTACCTTGCTGGTCTAAAGGGGTGTTTTTTCTTGCTGGTCTAAAGGGGTTTTTCTTGCTTTTCTTGCTGGTCTAAAGGGGTGTTTTACCTTGCTGGTCTAAAGGGGTTTCTTGCTGGTCTAAAGGGGGTGTTTTTACCTTGCTGGTCTAAAGGGGGTGCTTTTTTCTTGCTGGTCTAAAGGGGGTGTTTTAGCTAGTGTGTCTAGAGGTTGTGTTTTTAGCTTGTGTGTCTAAAGGAGGTGCTTTTAGCTTGCTGGTCTAAAGGAATGTTTTTAGCTAGCTGGTCTGTTACTAGTTACCTTATTATTATTATTATTATTATTATTATTATTATTATTATTATTATTATTATTATTATTATTATTATTATTATTATTATTATTATTATTATTATTATTATTATTATTATTAATTCCTACACATGTAACTTAATTGAGTGGAATTACCTATCCAAGCATTCTGTGATAATCAGGCAATATGACTTTGCTAGAAAGTTATTAGGATTATGTTACTAGTTACCTTCTTACTTTTATTATTATTAATGTTAGTAATAATAATAATAATAATAATAATATTATTATTATTATTATTATTATTATTATTATTATTATTGTTACTATCAATATTATATTACTGCTTGTTACTAGATTTTTCTCTAAACAAAGCAATTGTATAGACTTGTGATGGATCGAATAGTTATTAATAAAATGTACAATGTGTTTCTAAAGAACTTTTCGTTAAATATTTGATAACCTATCCTTGAGCGTTTTGTTTTATAATAATGTCTGTGTGTGTGTGTGTGTGTGTGTGTGTGTGTGTGTGTGTGTGTGTGTGTGTGTGTGTGTGTGTGTGTGTGTGTGTGTGTGTGTGTGTGTGTGTGTGTGTGTGTGTGTGTAGAAGCTTATCTAGTATGAAAATAGAGAAAAGGAAATGAAGATGTAAGTGCAGTACTAAATATCTTCATTATAACATAACACATTACATTTAGTAAGCTTAAAAGTGAGAAAACAACAGGTTAGTAAGCTATAAACATTAGGGGAATGATGGGAGACGAGTTTGTAGGTCACTGGTAAACACCATAGCCAGCTGCAAGCGGCGAGCGGGATAGATCGTCGGTACGTGACGTCACAGGGATGTGGACCGGCCTTGTTCTCCAGGTGGCCTTGGTACAACACACAGGCGAGGAAGTGTCAGTGTAACCTTTTATCGTGGCAACCAAATGAGAAGTGAGTCGATATGCACCTGCTTGGTGACCTGACTCCTCCCCTTCCCCAGGAAATCCCGCCTCGGGTCGACTGGCACCGTCGCCTGTCCTGACATGCCACATAGTCTTACATGTCCATGAAATATCTTCGTTTGACTTGGTATATAACACTTATTTGCATCACATTCTACTTAATGAAATAGTAAGAATATTCTTAGAAAGCTGTTTGTTGATAATACTGTGATTAAAGAACCATGAGTAGTATAGACTGAATGTTTTGATTGGAAATCTGGCAGAACAAACAACACCCTACGGGTCAGTACAATGAAACCAATCGTGATCTGTGTAGTTTTCATTGTTCGCTAGCTGGTTTAATTCACAAGTTGGTCCTGCCTTCGCGCCGAACTGTCGCTCTTGTGGAAGCCCTATTAAAAAAATATATATACTGATATTCATGCCTACATACCTCATAATATAAACGTTTGGTTATTTATCTATGTGTCAGATTGAAAATTATATAAAAATATGCAAATATATGTTCCTAATGGTGCAAAGTATGGATGTACCAGTGTCCCATCAAAATATTTTTTGTAAGTCTAATAGTACATATATACCTTATCACAAAATTGTCAGAGTTTCTGCATAGGATAATGCTCCACACAAAAAGCGTAGAGCAAATATTACTGAGTAGCATTTATAAAAAAAACAATTTTCGGAGTCTGTGCCGAAATAACCTGGCCAACATTACCGAAACCGAATTTTCCTAACTGAATCACAGCAAGCGAACTTGGTATGCCTTGTGATCTCAGAAAGTTTCTCAGAGTTGGCACTGTCCATTTTCTAAGTTCATCCTCACTAACATCCATAGTGTTATCCATAGGGAAGTCGTTGTGTAGCGAGTGTGGCGATGGCTCTTAACACACTAGATTTGTTTTCGTTTCGATAGAACAATCTCGGTGCATGTTAGACAATATCCTCTATACTGTTAATTTCTTAAGACTATTAATTGTTGTGATTTTCTGTATGAATATAATTCATATTAATTTTTATGGAAAGAAAAAGGCATTAAACTACGCTTTACCTATTAATGATCTTTTCTATTTTTTGTCCCAGAAATGGAGATGGTAAAGAAGAGCGCTCGACATATATATAAACATTTCCACTTTTTTAGCTTATATGCCACGAGTACATTATAACTATTTTATTAAACCATTTAATATTTACAAAATGTGCAGAAAAGTACGTTCCAGTTGACCAACTTGCTGTGAAATAATTAACTCATCTGGCGGTTGAAGGTACCTACATAGCAGATCGCGATCGGTCCCATTAGCCTGTTCGCACTCAGTGTTTTGATGCCAGACAGCGCTAGATTTTGTAATTCTTGCTGGAAAATAAGTACTTTTTGGGGCAAGTTTTACAAGCTGACACGGGTGTATAGTTGCACACAAATGCATCTGAAATTTAAGTAAATTAATTTCATGATAACTGACTGCATATAACATTGTTTGAGCCTCAATTCATAATTTCATATGATGTTCTTAAAACAGCATAAAATTGTATCAAGGCAAGGAATTTATCATTTCATACTATTATCAACGGATGTATACTGATAGACAATTTCATTTGAGTATAACAAACAACAGACAAGTCCATGCAGTACATAGAAAATATAGTAGTGTGTCTATTGTGATTGCAATGTTGCACGCACTTTTTAATTATATACCTAAGAGGGTAACTCCATACACGAATAACTTTCTAAATTTAATGACTAAAATTAAATAAAACAACACGATACACAACTCCGAATACACATACGAGATGTTCTAATATCAATTACGCATGAAGCGTTTCAGCACTGTACCAAGATTCCGTCACAAGATACTAGATTAACCGTAAGAATATCCCACATAAATCACCGATCAAAATACAACTTCGCATCAATTAAAATCAAAACACACTTTATCAATCAATATAGCATAAAAATCATACTTCAATCACTAATCAAAAGCACAAGAAATCACACTTCAATCACAAAATAGAATATCATAAAGTTACAAGATACAATCAAATGTAAAACATCCTATCAACATAGCCTACCAATTGAGCTGCGACTGACTGCACTACAAACTTTTAAGCTCTACTTACGAACAACAATAATTTGAGCTGAGCCATCTCTCCTTGTCTCGCCCTCGTCCGATCCCTTCAGATCCGGGACTTCCTTCAGCAAGGCTCTCTGATTTCTCCTCTGACTTCCTAGTGCCCAGCTGCTGCTTATATTTCAGATCTTTTCACAACTATTTTGCCTCGAAACGTATTACCCTTAGAGTTCATTTTCGTGTCTTTCTCCCGTATAGATCCTTCTTAATCTCCTCCTTGACTCACTGTCATCTGATGTTTCCACGTCTTAATGTCGTCAGCTGACCTTCTGTTTGCTCGTCGCCTGTCACGTTGCCCTTCTGACCTTGTTCACTGGACCCAGATATGGGGCGAAGGTTCTCGAATCTTCTCTCTTGTTCCGTCACTTCTCCGAACTTGTTCGTAGATTTCTAATTTGCCTTTATATCCTTGGCTTGTTTAATTTCGACTATTTCATTTTGACATTATTTATGTATCTGCCATTATTATACGTCTCTTGCCGCCTTCTGCTGCGTCCGCGGAAACTTCCCGGGTTTGGTATCTGCTATTCGTATTATCTACCCTTCGTATTTGTCTTTTGCCGACTTCTACTTCTGCCTCTGCCGCGTGGGAGCTTTCCGAGCTTGGTATCTGTTATTCGTATTATCTGTCCTTCGTATTTGTCTTCTGCCGCCTTCTACTTATGTTTCCGTGGAAAGTTCCCGGCCTGGATGCTATTGTCATACTCGTGGTTCACCGGCATGTGATCTGTACTGTTATCTTACAATTTGCTTTACGTATGTACTGTTTGCTCGTCCCACGGGATCTTCTGCTTCTCTGTCTATTCTTCTCTTCCTTCTATCTTCTGCCTCTCTTATTTCCATTTCTTCTGTTTTGTTTCTGTGCCTTCCTTGATATTTTTTTCTATTTTCTCGTGCTCCTGCGTCGTCTCAGGTCACAACATGCGTGAACGTACTTGCTCCCGAGCATCCAGCCGGAGTTGTCGGCAGCACGTTTCGGCAGCATTGCCTCCCGAAAATTGCCAGGTGTAAACCCCCTTAAGCTATACGAGCAATCAGTCACAAACCAAACGTGGTGCCACGACGTAGCGCCGTAGTCGCCAAACCCCTCCATGATGTGGCGCCATGGCGGGGCACTACAAAGTTGCTTATGTGTTCTCGGCCCTACTCTGGCACAGGCATTTATTATCTTAATATATATATATATATATATATATATATATATATATATATATATATATATATATATATATATATATATATATATATATATATATAGATAGATAGATAGATAGATAGATAGATAGATAGATAGATATAGATATTGATATAGATATGTAGATAGCTTGATAGATAGATAGATAGATAGCGAATACAAGGGGCATCAGTAAGAGGTGAGTGTTCTCTTTCTGCAAACTCTTTATCTGCTCCTTCCGAATCACCATGTCACCAGCATATCTACGACACACACACACACACACACACACACACACACACACACACACACACACACACACACACACACACACACACACACACACACACACACACACACACACACACACACACACACACACACACACACACACACACACACACACACACACACACACACACACTCACGGACAATTTGATGTGGTAAACACTTGGTCATTGTGAGGAAGGTGCATCTGTGTGTCTGGTTCACTCACGGACCAGCAATCAGTCAGTCTCAGGCAGCTCCTCCTCCCTTGTCACTGCCACACGTAACTAACAACACAGCTTCAGCTTCACCATACTCCTCCTGGCATCAACACCGGGTTCCTCCTCTGCTTTCCTCTTCTCCTCCTCCTCATGTATTTTCTAGTTTTCTTTCCTTGATTTCATATTCTTTGCTCATGGTATCGAAATTGAGATCTTCTTCCTGACCCTTCCTTCCAAAATGTCCTTCCCCGTGCCAAACCTTAACCCATATAAACCCAACATGTCTTAACCTGTCTCAAATTTCGTAAAATCTGGTTACAATACTTAAAGCACATCAATTAAGAAAGAATATGAGTTATTTTTTATATGGGACTTATTGCTTTTATATAAAAAGCATGACTACATATGTAGTCATTGGGTGCAGTTCCTCATATATTATCAGCACCAATTTTTTCCTCTTCCCAGGTGATTATAATTTTTTTTCGCTTCGCTGTTTGTTTTTTTATGTTTTTAAATGTAAAAATGAGCATCGTTAGGATAATAAATAAAAGTTTTAAGCACATTATATTTATTTCAAATATTTCAAATGACATATTTTTGACATTGTTCACATTTTTTGTATTCATAAATTGTTCCTTTGCTCCTTTACAGAAACATAAAATGACCATGACACCTTATTCAAATAAAAACTGAAATAATATTTTAAAAATAACTGAAATAATATTCTAACGATTAAATAACCATAACATAATCACCTTATTCAAATAAAACAGGAAATGATATTCTATCGAAAGTACTACTCTATTTTTCATGAAATTTCTGGAAACATTCTTTCAAGTGGAGGGATTTGTTGCACTTTGCACACTGTATTCTGCAGTTTTTCTTACAAACTGTGCAACGTCTGACTGGGCAACTCTTTGGGTAATGATTTCTATTGTCAGTCCTCACATCTGCAAGAACTGAAAATGAAGGTCCAGGTCGTGAGTCTGTTCTCGGCTTTGGTTGAGACTGATGTAACATAGCTGATAAACTCTCCAACTAAACACAACTGCAATATTTATTGCATTGACTACCAAAGTCCAGTACCATTTTTTCCCTAGAATAGTGGGTCTGTAATCTGCTAGTGATCTGTCCATCAAATCTACTCCTCCCATACCTGCATTGTAGCAAGCAACAACATTTGGCTGAGGAACATTTACGGAACCTTTGTCCTTCACTCTTCTCTTTACTGGCCGTATTGGCTCTAGCCCAATAGCATTGCTACAGAGTGTCACAACTGAATTGTCATTTTGTAAGTCCACTTGTGGGGTAATGTGACTTTGTTTCCATTTAGGCACACTAAGCTTTTGCTTTTTTCTGGAAACTTGGTAAGCAGTAGTGTCTTCATCAGATTCTTCATACATAACATCAACCTCTCCTGCTACTTCTTCTGGCATTCCTTCAACATCTACAAGTGTGTCATCATCGACTGCTCTATATCACTGTCGTCACCTCCACCTGGTGGACCAGTAATAACAATGTCTACATCTCCTTCTCTGGTCTCAGCAAAATCGATGGCATCCCTAAGAAATCTTTGGGATCTGATCTTCGGTCCATAAAATGTTCCAGAGTCCATTCTGCTGTCCTGAAAAGAAGGAAAGTAAAAATTTAGATGGCACTCATATTAGCAACAGTAAATATATAACTATGTAACTGCTGGCATTTCAATAAGCTGTTATTTTGTAATCCACCTATTTTCTCTATCTATCTATC
>NW_025541402.1:5000-28734 GCF_017591435.1 Portunus trituberculatus | reverse complement strand
AAAAACACCCCTTTAGACCAGCAAGAAAAAACACACCCTTTAGAACAGCAAGAAAAAAACACCCCCTTTAGACCAGCAAGGTAAAAACACCCCCTTTAGCCCAGCAAGAAAAAAACAACACTTTTACACCAGCAAGAAAAAAAAAAAACCTTTAGACCAGCAAGGTAAAAACAACCCCTTTAGACCAGCAAGGTAAAAACACCACCTTCAGACCAGCAAGGTAAAAACACCCCCTTTAGATCAGCAAGGTAAAAAATCCTCCTTTAGACCAGCAAAAAAAAAAAAACCTTTAGACCAGCAAGAAAAAAAAAAAACTTTAGACCAGCAAGAAAAAAAACACCCCTTTAGACCAGCAAGAAAAACACACCTTTAGACCAGCAAGGTAAAAACACCCTCTTTAGACTAGCAAGGTAAAAACACCCCTTTAGGACCAGCAAGAAAAAAACACCCTCTTTAGACCAGCAAGAAAAAAAAAAACCTTTAGACCAGCAAGAAAAAACACCCCTTTAGACCAGCAAGGTAAAAACACCCCCTTTAGATCAGCAAGAAAAAAAAAACCCTTTAGACCAGCAAGAAAAAAAGACTCCCTTTAGACCAGCAAGAAAAAAAAAACCTTTAGAGCAGCAAAAAAAAAAAAAAAAACTTTAGATCAGCAAGGTAAAAAATCCCCCTTTAGACCAGCAAAAAAAAACACCCCTTTAGACCAGCAAGAAAAAAACCTTTAGAACAGCAAGAAAAAAACACCCCCTTTAGACCAGCAAGAAAAAAACACCCCTTTAGACCAGCAAGGTAAAAACACCCCTTTAGACTAGCAAGGTAAAACCACCATCTTTAGGACCAGCAAGAAAAACACCCTCTTTAGACCAGCAAGAAAAAACACCCCTTTAGACCAGCAAGAAAAAAACCCTTTAGACCAGCAAGGTAAAAACACCCCCCTTTAAACCAGCAAGAAAAAAACACCCCCTTTAGACCAGCAAAGTAAAAATACCCCTTTTAGACTAGCAAGGTAAAAACACCCCCTTTAGGACCAGCAAAAAAAAACACCCTCTTTAGACCAGCAAGAAAAAAACACTCCCTTTAGACCAGCAAGAAAAAACACCCCATTTAGACCAGCAAGAAAAAAACACCCCCTTTAGACCAGCAAGGTAAAAACACCCCCTTTAGACAAACAAGCTAAAAACACCCCATTTGGACCAGCAAGGTAAACACACCCACTTTAGACCAGCAAGGTAAAAACACCCCCTTTAGAACAGCAACATAAAAGCACCTCATTTAGACCCACGAGCTAAAAAAACACCCCCTTTAGACCAGCAAGAAAAAAACACACCCTTTAGACCAGCAAGGTAAAACACCCTCTTTAGACCAGCAAGGTAAAAACACCCCTTTAGACCAGCAAGAAAAAAACACCCTTTAGACCAGCAAGAAAAAAAAAAACTTTAGACCAGCAAGAAAAAACACCCCTTTAGACCAGCAAGGTAAAAACACCCCTTTAGACCAGCAAGAAAAAAACCCTTTAGACCAGCAAGAAAAAAGACCCTTTAGACCAGCAAGAAAAAAAACCTTTAGACCAGCAGCAAAAAAAAAAAAAACTTTAGACCAGCAAGGTAAAAATCCCCTTTAGACCAGCAAAAAAAACACCCCTTTAGACCAACAAGAAAAAAAACCTTTAGACCAGCAAGAAAAAACACCCCTTTAGACCAGCAAGAAAAAAACACCACCCCTTTAGACCAGCAAGGTAAAAACACCCCCTTTAGACTAGCAAGGTAAAACCACCATCTTTAGGACCAGCAAGAAAAAAACACCCCTTTAGACCAGCAAGAAAAAAACACCCTTTAGACCAGCAAGAAAAAAACACTCCCTTTAGACCAGCAAGAAAAAACACCCCTTTAGACCAGCAAAAAAAAAAACCCATTTAGACCAGCAAGAAAAAAACACCCACTTTAGACCAGCAAGGTAAAAACACCCCTTTAGACAAGCAAGCTAAAAACACCCCATTTGGACCAGCAAGGTAAACACACCCCCTTTAGACCAGCAAGGTAAAAACACCCCCTTTAGAACAGCAACATAAAAGCACCTCATTTAGACCAGCGAGCTAAAAAACAAACCCTTTAGACCAGCAAGGTAAAAACACCCCTTTAGACCAGCAAGAAAAACACCCCTTTAGACCAGCAAGAAAAAAACACTCCCTTTAGACCAGCAAGAAAAAAACACCCCCTTTAGACCAGCAAAAAAAAAACCCCTTTAGACCAGCAAGATAAAACACCCCCTTTAGACCAGCAAGAAAAAACACCCCTTTAGACCAGCAAGATAAAAACACCCCTTTAGACCAGCAAGAAAAAAAATACCCCCTTTAGCCCAGCAAGGTAAAAGCACCTCATTTAGACCAGCAAGAAAAACACCCCCTTTACACCAGCAAGGTAAAAACACCTCTCTAGACCAGCAAGATAAAAACACCCCCTTTAGACAAGCAAGCTATAAACACCCCCTTTAGACCAGCAAGAAAAAACACCCTGTAGACCAGCAAGGTAAAAACACCCCCTTTAGACCAGCAAGAAAAAAACACCCTTTAGACCAGCAAGGTAAAAGCACCTCCTTTAGACGAGCCAGGAAAAAACACCCCCTTTAGACCAGCAAGAAAAACACCCCTTTAGACCAGTAAGGTAAAACACCCCTTTAGACCAGCAAGCAAAAAAACACCCTTTAGACCAGCAAGTTAAAACACCCCTTTAGACCAGCAAGAAAAAAACACCCCCTTTAGACCAGCAAGGTAAAAACACCCCCTTTAGACCAGCAAGGTAAAAACATCCCCTTTACACCAGCAAGGTAAAAACACCCTTTAGACCAGCAAGAAAAAAAACACCCCCTTTAGACCAGCAAGGTAAAAACACCCCTTTACACCAGCAAGGTAAAAACACCCCCTTTAGACCAGCAACGTAAAAGCACCTCATTTAGACCAGGAAGCTAAAAAACAACCCCTTTAGACCAGCAAGTTAAAAACACCATCTTTAGATCAGCAAGAAAAAACACCCCCTTTAGACCAGCAAGGTAAAAGCACCTCATTTAGACCAGCAAGAAAAAAAAAAAAAACAGTTTGACCAGCAAGGTAAAAACACCCCTTTAGACCAGCAAGGTAAAATCTTCCCCTTTAGACAAGCAAGAAAAACACCCCATTTTAGACCAGCAAGGTAAAAACACCCCCTTTAGACCAGCAAGGTAAAGAGCACCTCCCTTAGACCAGCAAGGTAAAAACACCCCCTTTAGACCAGCAAGGTAAAAACATCCCCTTTAGACCAGCAAGAAAAAAACACCCCCTTTAGACCAACAAGAAAAAAACACCCCTTTAGACCAGCAAGGTAAAAACACCCTCTTTAGACCAGCAAGGTAAAAACACCCTCTTTAGACCAGCAAGCTAAAAACACCCCTTTAGACCAGCAAGAAAAAAAACACCTCATTTAGACCAGCAAGGTAAAAACACCCTCTTTAGACCAGCAAGGTAAAAGCACCTCCTTTAAACCAGCAAGATAAAAACACCCCCTTTAGACCAGCAAGAAAAAAAAAAACTTTAGACAAGCAATAAAAAAACACCCCCTTTAGACCAGCAAGGTAAAAGCACCTCCTTTAGACCAACAAGGTAAAAACACCCACTTTAGACCAGCAAGAAAAAAACACCCCCTTTAGCCCAGCAAGGTAAAAGCACCTCATTTAGACCAGCAAGAAAAAACACCCCCTTTAAAACGGCAAGGTAAAAACACCCCCTTTAGACAAGCAAGCTATAAACACCCCCTTTAGACTAGCAAGAAAAAAACACCCCCTGTAGACCAGCAAGAAAATAACACCCCCCTTTAGACCAGCAAGGTAAAAACACCCCCTTTAGACTAGCAATGTAAAACCACCAATTTTAGGACCAGCAAGAAAAAAACACCCTCTTTAGACCAGCAAGAAAAAAACACACCCTTTAGACCAGCAAGAAAAAAAAACCCCTTTAGACCAGCAAGGTAAAAATACCCCCTTTAAACCAGCAAGAAAAAAACACCCCTTTTAGACCAGCAAGGTAAAAACACCCCCTTTAGACTAGCAAGGTAAAAACACCCCCTTTAGGACCAGCAAGAAAAAAACACCCCCTGTAGACCAGCATGAAAATAACACCCCCCTTTTAGACCAGCAAGGTAAAAACACCCCCTTTAGACTAGCAAGGTAAAACCACCAATTTTAGGACCAGCAAGAAAAAAACACCCTCTTTAGACCAACAAGAAAAAAACACACCCTTTAGACCAGCAAGAAAAAAACACCCCTTTAGACCAGCAAGGTAAAAACACCCCCTTTAAACCAGCAAGAAAAAAACACCCCCTTTAGACCAGCAAGGTAAAAACACCCACTTTAGACTAGCAAGGTAAAAACACCCCTTTTAGGACCAGTTAGTGAAGCTCATAGATTTATTCCATCCTGTGCTATATTGAGGTAGGCAACGTTTGCATTGAATCAAGAATCTCTCTCTCTCTCTCTCTCTCTCTCTCTCTCTCTCTCTCTCTCTCGAAATTAAGAAAAGTGATGTTATAGTCAAGTTCTGACATTTTACAACTTTATTCCACAGGGTGGAGAATGTTCAACAACAATATCCAGAGTAAGTTTTTAGATGCTAGGCTGCTATTGTAACATACTTTGATGAGGTATATTCAGTTAGTGAAGCTCATTGATTTATTGCATCCTGTGCTATATTATACTTATTTACCCATGTATGTGCTTTATAAATGTAAAGAATAACCATTGTCAAATGGAATAAACTTCTGAATCTCTCTCTCTCTCTCTCTCTCTCTCTCTCTCTCTCTCTCTCTCTCTCTCTCTCTCTCTCTTGAAATTAAGAAAAGTGATGTTAAAGGCAAGTTCTGACATTTTACAACTTTATTCCACAGGGAGGAGAATCTTCAACATCAGGCCCCTGTGCAACATCCAGGGTAATTTTTAGATGCTAGGCTGCTATTGTAACATACTGTGATGAGGTATATTCAGTTAGTGAAGCTCATATATATATATATATATATATATATATATATATATATATATATATATATATATATATATATATATATATATATATATATATATATATATATATATATATATATATATATATATATATATATATATATATATATATATATATATATATATATATATATATCATAACCTGGCATGCCACAGCCTGGTGGGACATAGCGTGATGCAGCAGTGGCACAAGGATGTAAATAATTACGTCTACGGGAGAATTGTAAAAGTGACCCTGCTGCGAACACGAGAGTGGGAGGCAAACATAAACAAGAGAGAGGGAAGCCAGGCATCAGATGGTACGCAGACCCAAACAAACACCCAAAACAAAATACTCTGGTTACGATGTTGGAGAGTAGTATAGTCAACACGTGTTTCCCCACGTGTAGTTAAACAGGATTGGTGGTTTTAAATGGCCAATGAACAAGCAGTATTTCACGTTTAGACCAATGGTGAACGTGCTATGAGACTAGGGAAAAGTTGAGCCTATGAAACACCATTAAGGCAATGTTGTGTATACTACGTTTAAGGTTGTTTCTACATTACCTTCGTATGTGTTCTCGTCCTTACATTGTCACACGTGGGCGTGGAGAAAAGGTACGAAACCTTGAGTATTTAAAATAAGCAGAAACCAGCAAGAAGATCTCTAGAATCTTGGCAGAAACGAGAGGAGAAAGCAGAAGGCAGTGGCCGAGAGGAGGAGAAGAAACATTTGAGTCATGGACAGACTCTTTCTTGTATTAGTGAGTAAAGCTCTATAGTTGTTAATGCAATCTAAGACAATGTTTATGTCATTTAAGTGAAAGGAGGAAACAAATATAGGATGTGTATTTATTAGGATGTTATATTAAGATTTTATGTATGTGTAGTGCAATTCCCACAGTTGATGCATTAAGATATATCATATTGAGGAGATAATTACATATGATATATTGTGGTGTATACATTATATGGACATTTATAGAAGTCAAGCATTGAGTTGATATTGAGATGCATCAGCTGTGAAATTGGCACCTAATGTTTGTGGATTTATTTGTATGTGATTCACATTGATGAAGGATTTACGGAGATAAGGATGTACGGAGATGAGCTTAACATTTTTAAGGGCATTGATTGAATTTGTGTGACATTATGAGCAATCTTTGAGAAGTGGTGTAATTAATCTTAGATTAATTAAAATTAGAAAATACAATACCGTATAATATATTACCTGCAGTAAGAATAAGTCTTCACTTAGAATAGCACGATTGCAACCTGCAACGAACTTCCGAAATATATATATATATATATATATATATATATATATATATATATATATATATATATATATATATATATATATATATATATATATATATATATATATATATATATATATATATATATATATATATATATATATATATATATATATATATATATATATATATATATATATATATATATATATATATATATATATATATATATATATATATATATATATATATATATATATATATATATATATATATATATATATATATATATATATATATATATATATATATATATATATATATATATATATATATATATATATATATATATATATATATATATATATATATATATATATATATATATATATATATATATATATATATATATATATATATATATATATATATATATATATATATATATATATATATATATATATATATATATATATATATATATATATATATATATATATATATATATATATATATATATATATATATATATATATATATATATATATATATATATATATATATATATATATATATATATATATATATATATATATATATATATATATATATATATATATATATATATATATATATATATATATATATATATATATATATATATATATATATATATATATATATATATATATATATATATATATATATATATATATATATATATATATATATATATATATATATATATATATATATATATATATATAACAAACCATTAATTCAGCTCTTAATACTCTCAAAAGCCAGAACCAGATTTTAAGGCCAAAAAATAACAATTAAAATCAGGAAAAAATTAAAGTTTCACAGAGTATGTTTTGTAGTTGAATTCTTCTGTTTCTTTCATTTATATGGAAATACAGAAGAGTGTTTGATATGCATACTTTATGTACTGAAAAGAGATAAAACAGTATGCTGAAAATATGCAATATTCCTGTGTTTTGTAACTGTTGTGTTTGGTGTTTTTTGTTAGCGTTGGGTACTGCACAGTAAGAAAGTAATATGCGTACATACTGTACCTGTTTGGTGCTCTACACATGGATTACTTCTGCATATTAATGGTAAATACAATCACAATGTTTTTGTAAGTCATTTTTTTTTTATTTGCCAATTTTGAGTGCATCATCACTCTCTATAAACACTTTTATGACAACCTTTACCGTCACAACTAGACTGTTATTATTATACCACTCACAAAACGCTTCACTACACTACTACAGAAGATTGTGTTGAGACAGAGGTATGACGTTGAGCCAGACGAGTAATAAAAGCTTCAGTGTCCCTGTCTCTCCGCAACACACTAATCAAGACTCAAAGATTGTCCAGACTAGTCGTAATAAAGTAATTGCCGTGGCATTGCTGAAGGTGCCTTGCGACACCCTGACTTACAAGTGAATATTTTTGTACTAGAGAAGCGGGAACCTGATGCATTACCATCCTATCATGCTCCAGGAAGTCACCATTCTGTACACAATCATGTGTCAAAATTTAGTGTCAATCAGATGAATGAAATGGCAAATAATAATATAAAAAAAAGATCTTTAGTAGCGAATATCTTGAAAAGTGGTCTTATACATTTTGAAAATTTTCAGAAAATCGGTATAAACTCCGATCGACTTTTGCTTGGTATAATCTTAAATTGCAATTGAAATGTATTTTTTTTTAAATATATTTTTAATAATATCAATAGAAAACGATATATATATAAAGAAATGAAAAAAAATGTAAGAAAACCTTCGAAAACAAAACAAAAATTAGAAAACTTAATTTCAACAACAGTTAGACAGATGTACAAAATTTCTCTGGTATTTTGTTTTAAGTAATTAACTGAAAAAAATGAAGTTTCCGAAAAAAAAAACGAAAAAAAAAAATGCATTGTTTGAATTTCCACTCCCATTCACCAAAACTTGATGAAATATACAGACTGACCAACAAACGACATAGTAAATTTTGAAGCCAATTGGACTTAACATAAGCTTTGCTTTTCAAGGAACGCTCCCTGCAATAGGAAAGAATAGCTCGACTCTTCGCCTTCGTTGGCCACGACCTTTCACTCCTCCAACATAACAGGTTTGGAAATATGAAACAATCTCTTGTGAAAAAATCGTCGCCTTAACGATCTTGTTTTCACTACCAGCAACAAAGGTGTGTACGCGGGCTTTACACAATATATTCTCGCACATCCAGTACCGCTTTGAGCCATCCTTATTCGCTTTATGTTTATCATTAATATAATTCAGATCAGCCACTAATTTCTTTCCCTTTCTTTATGAAGCAACTAAACGAGGGATGGGTGATAGCAGAGGAGATAGAATATAGCCACAAACACAGCTGCTGCAGTTTGCTATTGAGTGTTGGTAGTAGACTGACATGTGTTCATTGACACTGGCTAACATCCATCATTAGTGTGACCAGTGGTATTTGCCATCTCTTTTTACGTGTCTGCCCAGCTTATTCCAACCGTTACCCACTCTGTTAGTGAACCATTATCTACCTACGTCTCTTCTCAATCTATTTTTTCTAGCTTGTAACCATTTCCACGTGTCCTATCTGACTACTTTATGGTAGAGACATGACAGTAGTAACGAATTAGTAACGAATCGTCCGGTAACGAGATAGCGGGCAGCAAAGTGTCTGGAGGCGAAATGTCCAGTAGCAAGGTGTCTGGTCACCGTAGTACACATCCTAGTTACAGGGGCGTCGGTGATGGGAGGCCGTGGACAGTGCAGGGAGTGGACAGTGCTTCATTGGGAACAAGAAAAGGAAAGGTCAGATTCTCTCTCTCTCTCTCTCTCTCTCTCTCTCTCTCTCTCTCTCTCTCTCTCTCTCTCTCTCTCTCTCTCTCTCTCTAAAAGCAGCATAACAAGAACTTACGAACTTTAACTTTCCTTTTCTTGGCCTGACTCGCCTCATTCTCCTCTTCTCTTCCCTTCATCCTTCTCCTTGCCCTCGTCCTCTCCACCTGTGAGCTGCTTTCCTTGCACTCACCACACCCGCTTCCTGAACCAGAGATGATCATTTAATTATTATTTTCTTATTTCACTCCTTCTAGTTCTTCCCGGTATTGTTCCTATTCCTTTCCAATTAAGCAATCCTGACACTCTCCCTCTCTTCCAAAAATCGTCGCCTTAACGATCTTGTTTTCACTACCAGCAACAAAGGTGTGTACGCGGGCTTTACACAATATATTCTCGCACATCCAGTACCGCTTTGAGCCATCCTTATTCGCTTTATGTTTATCATTAATATAATTCAGATCAGCCACTAATTTCTTTCCCTTTCTTTATGAAGCAACTAAACGAGGGATGGGTGATAGCAGAGGAGATAGAATATAGCCACAAACACAGCTGCTGCAGTTTGCTATTGAGTGTTGGTAGTAGACTGACATGTGTTCATTGACACTGGCTAACATCCATCATTAGTGTGACCAGTGGTATTTGCCATCTCTTTTTACGTGTCTGCCCAGCTTATTCCAACCGTTACCCACTCTGTTAGTGAACCATTATCTACCTACGTCTCTTCTCAATCTATTTTTTTTCTAGCTTGTAACCATTTCCACGTGTCCTATCTGACTACTTTATGGTAGAGACATGACAGTAGTAACGAATTAGTAACGAATCGTCCGGTAACGAGATAGCGGGCAGCAAAGTGTCTGGAGGCGAAATGTCCAGTAGCAAGGTGTCTGGTCACCGTAGTACACATCCTAGTTACAGGGGCGTCGGTGATGGGAGGCCGTGGACAGTGCAGGGAGTGGACAGTGCTTCATTGGGAACAAGAAAAGGAAAGGTCAGATTCTCTCTCTCTCTCTCTCTCTCTCTCTCTCTCTCTCTCTCTCTCTCTCTCTCTCTCTCTCTCTCTCTCTCTCTCTCTCTCTCTCTCTCTCTCTCTCTCTCTCTCTCTCTCTCTCTCTCTCTCTCTCTCTCATAAAAGCAGCATAACAAGAACTTACGAACTTTAACTTTCCTTTTCTTGGCCTGACTCGCCTCATTCTCCCTCTTCTCTTTCCCTTCATCCTTCTCCTTGCCCTCGTCCTCTCCACCTGTGAGCTGCTTTCCTTGCACTCACCACACCCGCTTCCTGAACCAGAGATGATCATTTAATTATTATTTTCTTATTTCACTCCTTCTAGTTCTTCCCGGTATTGTTCCTATTCCTTTCCAATTAAGCAATCCTGACACTCTCTCCCTCTCTTTCCTCTCCCTTCCCTGATTAAAAGTGTGCTGCGACTTTGAGAGTGTGCGGGGGAGGTTTGCGGCGTCAAGGGGAGGGAGGGATCTACATTGAAAGAAAGGAAACAGATGGAAGGGATGGATGGATTTTAAGGTTATGGCGCCGCAACAACGACGGTCATATGGCGCCGCTACTATAAATTCATTGCAACTAACGTGTATATATATATATATATATATATATATATATATATATATATATATATATATATATATATATATATATATAAATTAAAAGTAATTAAAAACAATACAATTAAAAAACTAAAAACTAAAAATACTATAAACCTGAATAAAACATTAAAATACATAGTGTAAAATAAAATAAAATTCAGAGCTCTGGGAGAAGGCCAGCTTCTCCCAAAAATCTAAAAATGTCATGGCCTTGGGCCAGGCATTCTGGCCCAAGGACCTTTGAGATATAATAGACACCGTTATCTCTACCGCGACAGCGGTAGAGGTAGCGGTGTCTTAAGTAAGTCAAACTGGGGCACTCCACTAGTAGGTGCCGCACCGTAAGCGGCACCAGGCAGTCATCACAATAAGGTTGAGGGTCCCTGGTCAGGAGGTACCTTTGTGTAAGGTACGTGTGACCTATACGAAGTCGCGCCAATAACGTCTGTGCACGGCGATCCCGGACATGGGTGTATGTCCACAGAGGGAGTGTGGAAGTAGTGATCTCTCCCATTTTCGAGGTTGCGACCCCCGTTAGCCATCTCCTCTGCCAAATTGATGCAACCGCCACTCGAATTAGATGAAATACATCTCGAATAGGAACAGGGGCAGGAGATGGAGCGCGACTTGCTGCCTCTTTAGCGAGGCGGTCAGCGTGTTCATTCCCTGGAACACCAACGTGACCAGGGACCCAACAGAACCCAACACGATATCCTCTTCTGGTAAGTAGATATAGCCACTCTAGGGCTGATAAAACCAATAGGTGATGGGAAATAAAAGAAGAGAGAGCAGTAAGACCACTGCGACAGTCACTAAAAATTGTAAAAGACGAAACCGGGAGAGTAAAAATAATCTGTAAAACTAAAACTATGGCAGACAGCTCCGCAGTAA
Organism: Portunus trituberculatus; assembly: GCF_017591435.1. Lineage (NCBI taxonomy): Eukaryota > Metazoa > Arthropoda > Malacostraca > Decapoda > Portunidae > Portunus > Portunus trituberculatus. The sequence goes on along the minus strand of NW_025541402.1, from coordinate 17,102 downwards.
AGACGGAGGCTACCGAAGGAAGACTGCCAGAACGATAAAAAGAGGAGAAAACCACACTAAACCCAACGCCTGCGTCAGATTTGGAACCATCAGTAAAAACAGGGATATCATCAGAATGCATAAAAGAGTGTTCTAAAAACCGTGTGTGGGACAGAGCTGGCAGAAAATCCTTTTTGCCATCCATGGCAGGAGGGCATATTGAGGTATCAGGAAGCTGCCAATAACCAACTCGGGGGAGCCGGAAATAGTACACAGGAGTGGAGTCGATAGATACCTCCGTCATGAGATTTTCAACTCTAAGGCCAAAGAGGTTAGGGAGACTCGGTCGAGTGACATTTGCTTGCGAACGCGAGTCCCGCAACATTGACAGACAAGGGACAGAATCGGGAAGACGGTGGGTGCGAAACTAACACCGGAGCATCGAAGACTGGCGCCGGAGGTCGAGCGGCCAGAAACCAGCATCCACTAGAAGGCTAGGTATTGGAGATGTCCGAAATGCACCTGTAGCCAAGCGGACCCCAGCATGATGCACGGAGTCAAGTGTGCGTAGTCGTGCATCCGTTGCGGATGAGTAGATCTCACAGCCGTATTCCAGCTTAGGAAGTATGAGTGTGCGGTGAAGCAGCAGCAACGTGTCCCTGTCCGCACCCCAAGAGGTGTGACTTAAAACCCGAAGAAGGGATAATGCCTGCCGACAAGATGCCTTATGAGAACGGAAATGGGGAACCCAGGTGAGACGGTTGTCAAATAAAAGGCCAAGATATCGAGTCGCCTCCACGCATGAGAGGCGTTTATTGGCGAGGTATAAATCCGGGTCTGGATGGACACCACGGTTGCGACAAAAATGCATGGCTACGGTCTTGGAGGTGGAGAATCGAAAACCGTTCATATTGGCCCAACTGGACACCCTATTGATCGCCAGTTGGAGCTTGCGCTCAATCAGTGACATCCTAACAGCAGCAAATGAAATACATAAATCATCAACATATAAGGAGCTGTGAATGCCATCTGGGAGAGTATCAATAACACCATTAATGGCGACTGCGAAGAGTGTAACACTAAGAATACTTCCCTGTGGGACACCATCATTTAGAGCAGTAGCCTCAGAGAGAACACTCCCAACTCGAACCCGTAAAAGACGTCTGGATAAAAACTGCTGAATAAAAATAGGAAGGTGGCCACGAAGGCCAAAATTAAACAAAGACTGTAAAATGCCATGACACCAAGCCGTGTCATAGGCCTTCTCCAGGTCAAAAAACACTGTTACTTGATGGTGGTGATTAGCGAAGGCCTCACAAATACAAGACTCTAGGGATAAAAGAGCATCAGTAGTAGACCTCATCTTTCGGAAGCCGTACTGTACCGAGGACAAGTACTTCCCCCTCTCCAAGTACCACGTGAGTCTTACATTAACCATCTTTTCTAATACTTTACAAATACAGGACGTCAACAATATAGGACGATAGTACGTAGCCTGAAGATTATCTTTCCCAGGCTTCGGAAATGGGAGAACCACTGCCACAGCCCAAGAAGTTGGAAAGTCACCGGTATGCCAAATCATATTATAAAGATTTAATAAAAAGTTAAAAGCACTGTCAGACATGTGGCGCAAGAAGGCATAAGGAATATCATCTGGGCCAGGAGAAGAGTCATGACACTGGGACAAAGCAGTCCGCAACTCGGAGGCAGAGAAGGGGACATTATAAGACTTCCCTCCTGTGGAAGAAAAATTTATGCCGAGAGATTCCATTCTCTGGCGGTGACGTGCGCCCGGGGCTGCAGGATGCCTCCGGGAAACACTGTCAAAGTGCTCTGCGAAGAGGTCGGCGACAGTCCTAGGGTCTGCCACCGTTCGCCCAGAAGACAACAAAACTGGTGGGAAGGAGCAGAATACTTCCCAGTAATTCGGCGGACTTTGTTAAAGACATTCGTAAGAGAAGTGCGGGCGTTAATGGAAGAGACATAAGCTTTCCAAGAGGCTCTTTGTGCCTCTTTCAAAACGCGGCGGGCTCGAGCTCGGCAAAGCCGAAAAGCGTCCAGACACTGCGGGTCCCCACGATGTCGCCGGAGACGAGAAAAAGCTGCCCGTTTCTCTTTAACCGCTTCAGTGCATGCTGCGTTCCACCAAGGAACAGGACGCTTAGTAAAGCGGCCGGACGTCTTAGGGATTGTTTGAAGTGCTACTGAACGTATAAAATCTGTAAAATAATCAACAGCCTCAGCACAAGTAGAAAAGTCAGCCAACGGACGGATAAAAGAGCTAAGGTCTGTGAATCGAGGCCAATCTGCCTTGTCTAAAACCCAGCGTGGGGGCCGGGACTGAGGCTCAGAGTTCACAGATTCCAATAAAATAGGAAAGTGGTCACTACCGTGTAAATCCGGTAGGACCCGCCAATTAAAATCAAGGAAAGAATTAGATGTACAAATAGAAAGATCGATAGCTGTAAAAGTCCCAGTAGGACTATGGAAATGTGTGACATCCCCAGAATTTAAAATCTCCAATCCCTCATCCTCAATAAAACAGATGGAAGGGTGTGGAAGCGGGCCTCTCCATGTTCTTATTCCCTCTCTTCTTCTTTCTCTCCTTATCCCTTCATTATTTTCAATATTTTGTTTTAAGAACCTGGACTTTGTCTTTGTTTACTGTGTTGTGTGTCTGTCACAATGTGCCTGTAGTTAATGTAATGGGCGCCACCTTCTGGACCGCTTCCACAGACACAGGTTGTGATATGCTAACTATGGTCATTGCCACACGTGAATATCAGCAGAGTGGCGCAGTGGAAGCGTGCTGGGCCCATAACCCAAAGGTCCGTGGATCGAAACCACGCTCTGCTACAGTATGGCTTGCTAATTTGTCTAGGAGTAGCAGTGGGAGTAATGTTGGTAATAGTAGTAGTAGGAGTAGTGGTAATAGTGGTGGCAGCAGTGATTCATCGTCATCATCACCATTAGTTTTGAGATGGAGTACAACTCTTCCCTCACAAAGCTGGTGAATTGTTTTCTTCTATGTGCTGTGTAACGTGAACCTGCTAGTGACATGATCTTTTCTCCATCTCAAGGGAAATATTTAGTCTGATTTCTCCACGGAGCTTGAGCAGAAGGAAAAGTGGTGCACTAAACCTCTAAGGAAAAATTGATCCTGAAGAAAGAAAGAAACAAAGGAATGAAGACAACCGGAAAATTTCATGGCGAGAGGAAAATCTGATCAAAATATTAGATGAAAAATCAGGAAGAAATATCAAGGAAAATTTATTCAGACAAAAGACCGAAAGAAGAAAAAGTGGGAAAAATACAGAATGAGGACTTAAGGATGAGAGGAAAAATATCTTGAGCGGTACATTCAATATCCTGAGCGTTGGAAGACACTGCTCTGATGGTAACCAGAGGCCAGTGTTACTTGTTCCAATAGTCTTCCCTCTCCCCGCGCGCTCCTGCCATCAAACAGGAGCGAGGAAGCCTATTCAAAGGTATAGCCAGTTAAGTCCTGCCAGTGTTTGCTTGGCGCGGGACTTGTCGCTGCCTGGTGCCCGTGGGGAGCTTTAGGCGAGACTAGTAGGTCCGCTACACTCTCCTAAGGAAGCTGCAATGGGCACTCACTGAGGCAGCCCAGCCACCCAAGACTTAATTGTGTCAATTTGGAGCGAAAAGATAGTAATTCTCTTCTTCTCTTCTCACCACTCCAACCACACCGAGAGAGAGAGAGAGAGAGAGAGAGAGAGAGAGAGAGAGAGAGAGAGAGAGAGAGAGAGAGAGATGTGTATGTGTGTGTGTGTGTGTGTGTGCTTTTATTTATTTATTTTGTTTTTACTATGATCTATAGCTCTTGTAGGTCTACTTGAAGAGTAATGAAAGCGCTGTTCAGCTTCCATCCATTATTGGCGCAGGCAATTTTATTTAAAGTGGTACCCATATTAGGGCCCATATCACCACCCAAGCGCATCTTTGGTGTAACAACCTAGAACCTGTCTATCATGGTGACATGTAGCTAACTTTAAACCACTCGACAAAAATCAGTTTCAATGCGGTTCGTGGGATTCGAATCCACGCACACCACCTTATCCACTACGCCACCGTGTGTGTGTGTGTGTGTGTGTGTGTGTGTCACTGTTTGATCTGCTGCAGTCTCTGACGAGACAGCCAGACGTTACCCTACGGAACGAGCTCAGAGCTCATTATTTCCGATCTTCGGATAGGCCTGAGACCAGGCACATACCGCACACCGGGACAACAAGGTCACAACTCCTCGATTAACATCCCGTACCTACTCCCTGCTAGGTGAACAGGGGCTACATGTGAAAGGAGACACACCCAAATATCTCCACCCGGCCGGGGAATCGAACCCCGGTCCTCTGGCTTGTGAAGCCAGCGCTCTAACCACTGAGCTACCGGGCCGTGTGTGTGTGTGTGTGTGTGTGTGTGGCTTGGTATCGATATTTTTGCTTGTTAATCCCACCCGTTGACACAAACACAATCATCACCACAAGACTTTTGCCACCACCACCACAACCACCACCGCCACCACCATCCCATTTCCTCCTCCTCCAGCACCAGTCTGGTTCAGCTCACACCACGTAATCTGCTTCACTGCGTGTTTGGAACCTCCGCCTTATGCTCTCTCTCTCTCTCTCTCTCTCTCTCTCTCTCTCTCTCTCTCTCTCTCAAAGAAAAATGGTCTTGTTAATAAAAAGATAAACTAAACTATACACTTTCAGCCTCACCACATCTCTAAACTCATGTCAAAGATGTTTGTACAGCGAATGTGTGTGTGTGTGTGTGTGTGTGTGTGTGTGTGTGTGTGTGTGTGTGTGTGTGTGTGTGTGTGTGTGTGTGTGTGTGTGTGTGTGTAGAGAGAGAGAGAGGTATTTAATAACACTTTGATAGAGATGCCACCACCACCAGCAGTGAGGGGCGACACATTACTGAGTGGCGGCTCGTTATGTCCGTATCACACGGTCACGTATACCCGCGACAGCGTGTCGCGCGACCAGTATGTTCGACGATCAGATCGCAGGAAACAGCACACGGCGTTGATCTTCCATCCGAGACCTTCACCACCACAACAACAACAAACCCGGGCGGAGCGCCACTGAACACATTGGACCCAGTTGACCACGCTATCTTAGCTGTTGGACTTTATGCAATTGTACTGCAAGAGCAGAACAAACGAAAAAGGAAGGCAAGGATTTGGACGCGAAGGTGGCTAGTCCAGCACTTGTGGTGGTAAACAAATCAAAACAAAATTAATAAATATCGTATAAGTGATGGGTATGCGAATCATGAAAAATTACCGCATTATATTGATGATATATGCCAAATAAAGCATTGTGAAAAATAATTCAGTATTTTCGTGGAGTATGTTCATTATAGTCTTTCCACGACGGTCTTCCAGTCACGGGAAATGGATTTGGAACGGTCAGTATTTTCGGGAAATGGACGGTCTTCCAACGGTGGATAACGGTCTTGGATCATTCCCGATGACCCGCTGTCCTCTGAAAATCGGCGTTTTCTGCGAAGCGGTCGTTGATATTCCAGACGCGCGACACGCTGTCGCGGGTATACGTGACCGTGTGATCCGGACATTAGGATGAAGGGATGACAAGTTTCCATGTAAGGCGATCACTCCCCATCCTCTTCCCTCATCCTCCCAGTAACCCTCTTCACTCCTCTGCAGGCTTCCACTCCCTCTCTGTCTCCCTTTTCTTTTTCTTTATTTTTTCTCACTCATCGTGGAAAGTGCGTGATGCTCAGTCCATTCCTGTCCACACCTCCGCTGTGGCAGAGTCTTGCTTCTTCCAGCCTGGCCTGCAGGTCTGCCGGTGTGAAATGATGTAACGAGGATCGTATGTACCGTTCCTTACATCCTCACATCCGCTCTATGGCACTAGGTCAGGATGATCGGGTGGTAAGTGGACAATCTCGTGATCACATGCGAGAATGAGGTTCTCCACTGTGTATTGCCAAGCTGAGCAGTTTTCTTTACAAATAAGTATGAGGTTTTCTTGTGTCGGGTGTGTTGGGAAGGTATCTTTCTGTCACCATCCAGTGAATTAAATCTGTTTTGATAGCTGTGATAAGGCGCATTATCCATTATGAGCACAGTCGGCTCAGTCAGTGATGGTAGGAGCTGCGATGTCAGCCAGCGAATGAGCATGTTGACGTTCAATTCACCGTGGCAGTCACCGCTGGTGTTCTTGGTAGGGAAGCAAAGGAATGCATTTCCAATGAAACCATTGATTGTGCCCTCTGGAACTACCACAACGCGCTCATTTTCTCCGGGCGGCACCTGACGGCTATACGTGGCAGGCTGAGTGGTGTTCACTCACTCCATACTGTGGTTCATCCTGGCGATAAGCCACGTTTCATCTAGGTAAACCACCTGTCTCCCCTCCTCGCGGTGTTGTGTAAGTGCCCGGAGAGCACTGATCCTGCGGGACACGACATCCATGCACTCCTTATTTGCACACATTTTCCATGGTGAGGTATTGAAGCGGAATCCCAAGTTGTAGGTGAGTCAGCACACTGACACCTTTGAGGCCTCCTCTTTGATGATGCTTGCCATCCTCAGGTGTTCAGTCAGAGCCAATTGTGAAAGTCGACCTTAAATAAAAGTTAATAGGACGGTGTGACAAAAGCTGAGCCAAAATATTATTTTGGTTAAACTATTTGTTTGGTTGCACTCTCTAAAATGTATAATACATTACACCGGACTTTGCTCTCCTTGCATTGATAATGATCACTTTCGCAGTATCTTTGTTATCAGTGTGTCACTTTCACCTCCCTGTTGGTGTTGTTTAATTTCTATAAAGACTGTTGCCGTGCTCTTCTCCCCCTGCACTGCTGCCCCTCTAACACTCTCTCCTGAATAATCTCCACGGTAACATTCCTCCCATCCACTTATCATATTAGCTCTTTTTTCCTCGCTTGGATCTTTTCATGCATATTTCATGTCGTCGCTTCAGGGCAGCGTTTCCCAACCTTTTCTGACCATAGCACCCTTGTTGTCATGTCTGAGCAGTCCAGCACCCCTAACTAATATATTGTTATTAGAAGCATAAAAGAAAGTGAAGTGTGTGCATCACTTCCCAGCATCCCCTATGATTGATTTCAGCACCCCCAGGGGTGCTAGCTCCCCATGTTGGGAAACGCTGCTTTAGAGTGTTCTAGCTCCCCCTCTCTTCCTCTTCCTCCCAGCTCCTCCCTCCTCCCCCACTCACATCTTATCCTCTCAGCAGGAAACACAGAGCGGTAATTGTCACCTCAGACGAGCCTCACAGGACACATGACTGTCCCCCACCCTCTCCTTCCACGCTTCCCTCTCCCTCTCCCTCTCTCATTCCCTCCCTCTACTGCGTAGTTGCCGTAGGGTTGCCGGTCACGGTATTATTTTCTTTTTTCCGTCCAGTCCTTGTCACCACACACACACACACACACACGTGGCATTACAACCTGTTCGAGGCGAGTGGTTCGGATCATGGCGATGCCTTGCATACCAGCGAGCCCTCAGCGCCAGACTCTGCCGCCGTGAGGCTTGGCGCTGCATAAAGTGTTCACTCTCATTATTTAACACGTCCAAATAATGCTAGACAAGTATATACTATGCATTCATCAGCACGTAATGGTGATATGAGCGTGGCGGAGGTGTGCACCAATATGACGCGGCAGGGGAGCCAATCAAGGAGTGAAGGAGTAGCGGCAGTCCAGTGGTGGTGTGTGGTGTTGGTGGTTGTGTGTGCGTTGTGTGTGTCGTGATGGGCGGAAGTGATCGAGGCTTTTTTTCGTCACCCACGTCACCGCCGCCCAGATGTCTTCGCGAAAGAGAAAACAAAGGTACAGTGACTCAGATGGGTGGCCACTTGTGTCACAAAATGACTGTGTGGATGTAGCCTAAGGTCCATGTTGTCTACGGCCGCCTCTGCCTCTCTCTCTCTCTCTCTCTCTCTCTCTCTCTCTCTCTCTCTCTCTCTCTCTCTCTCTCTCTCTCTCTCTCTCTTAGTCAGTTAGTCTCGCTACTCAAGAACCAAATTGCTCCTCCCTCAATCTCTGTCTTAAACTTTGAGCCGAGAGAGCGATGAGAGACTTGCAGTTTTCGTGGTAGATAATTCCTGCCAGACATTATTTGCCACTCAGGTTGTCTTCCCAATTAATTAGAATGATTGGTTTTACTTTTTCGATTACATTTTCGTTCCCTGGTTTATCGATGTTCATTTGTGAAATTACGGCAGCATGCAGGATTACGACAGAACGAGGAGGTTGTTCTCGTCTTTTTGTGCTTGAGAGAGGACATTAGGGCAGAACGAAAGTGGAGGGATCCTGTCCTTGGCTTTTTGTTTATACTCGTCACTAGATTGTATGTTGTTGATATTGTGAATTTATTGGGTTTAACAATAATAGAATACAGTAAAATTTTAAAAACTTCCATCAACCAGCTACTGACTCACATTACAATACTACTCGATCATTTTCCTGATCGTTAGGTATTCATGACATCAGCGTCTCGGGTCACTGGAGGAGAAATGAGGGGTCCCGCGCTGGCCAGATTCGATGCGGCTAGATCAGCCTTATTGGGTGAACACTGATGCTGAGGACTGAACAAAGATGGAGCACCACGGAAGTTGTTGTGATAGGAAAGCATTGTTTCCTTAATTCCTCTCTCGCCTTATCAAATAGTTTCCATCACTCATCAAGAGTACTGGACTGATGGGGTACGAGGAGGAGGAGGAGGAGGAGGAGGAGGAGGGTGACATTTTGATAACAGATCTGCTTGGAGAGCAAGTGAAAGGCGAGCAGGACAGGCGGTGCATATTTTTCATGTCTACAATCAAAATTCTTCGTAATGATGTTTTCCATGCCCTTGCTGGCCTAAACCCTCGGAAAGCTTATGGACCTGATGGGGTCCCTCCTATTGTTCTCAAAAACTGTGGTTCTGTGCTTGCACCTTGCCTGGCCAAACTCTTCCAACTTTGTCTATCGACTTCTACCTTTCCTTCCTGCTGGAAGTTTGCCTACATTCAGCCTGTTCCCTAAAAAGGGTGACCGTTCTGACCCCTCAAACTACCGTCCTATAGCTTTAATCTCTTGCTTGTCTAAAGTTTTTGAATCTATCCTGAATAGGAAGATTCTCAAACATCTGTCACTTCACAATCTTCTGTCTGATCGCCAGTATGGCTTCCGTCAAGGTCGCTCTACTGGTGATCTTCTGGTTTTCCTTACTGAGTCTTGGTCATCCTCTTTTAGAGATTTCGCTGAAACTTTTGCTGTTGCGTTAGACATATCAAAAGCTTTTGATAGAGTCTGGCATAAAGCTTTGATTTTAAAACTGCCCTCTTACGGCTTCTATCCTTCTCTGCAACTTTATCTCATGTTTCCTTTCCGACCGCTCTATTGCTGCTGTGGTAGACGGCTACTGTTCTTCTCCTAAACCTATTAATAGTGGTGTTCCTCAGGGTTCTGTCCTGTCATCCACTCTCTTTCTATTATTCATTAATGACCTTCTTAACCAAACTTCTTGCCCTATCTACTCCTACGCTGATGATACCACCCTACATCTTTCCACGTTCTTTCAGAGACGTCCAACCCTTCAGGAAATTAACAGATCACGCGGGAACGCCACGGAACGCCTGACTTCCGATATTTCTAAAATTTCCGATTGGGGCAGAGAAAATCTAGTAGTTTTCAATGCCTCAAAAATTCAATTCCTCCATCTATCAACTCGACACAACTTTCCAGCCAACTATCCCCTCTTCTTCAATGACACTCAACTGTCTCCTTCTTCCACAATGAATATCCTCGGCCTGTCCTTTGCTCATAATCTTAACTGGAAACTTCACATCTCATCTCTTGCTAAAACAGCTTCTAAGAAATTAGGTGTTCTGAGGCGTCTCCGCCAGTTTTTCTCGCCCCTCCAACTGCTTTCTCTGTATAAGGGCCTTATCCGTCCCTGTATGGAGTACTCTTCGCATGTTTGGGGGGGTTCCAGTCACACAGCTTTGCTTGATAGGGTGGAATCGAAAGCTCTTCGTCTCATCAACTCCCCTCCTCTGACTGACTGTCTTCAGTCTCTTTCTCACCGCCGAAATGTTGCATCCCTTTCTATATTTTATCGCTATTTTCATGGTAACTGTTCTACTGATCTTGCTAACTGCATGCCTCCCCTCTTCCTGCGGCCACGCTGCACAAAGCTTTCTTCTTCCTCTCATCCCTATTCTGTCCAACTCCCTAATGCAAGAGTTAACCAGTACGCTCCATCATTCATCCCTTTCACTGGTAAACTCTGGAACTCCCTCCCTGCATCTGTATTTCCGAATTCCTACAACTTGTCTTCTTTTAAAAGGGAGGTATCGAGGCATTTGCTCCCCTAATTCTGGCTGACGGTTTTGGCACTTTTTGTACTCTTTGGAGAGCCAGCGCTCAAGTGGGCTTTTTTCTAACTTTCTTGTTTTTGCCCTTGGCTGGCCCTCTTCCCTACGTAAAAAAAAAAAAAAAATTATGTTCAATGGTTGACAAGTTTTACAATTGTGGCTCACTTAAGGATCGTTGATGTCACAGCGTCTGCTTGTCGGCGGGAATCAGTGTTTTGTCTCCCTCTCATAGTGGTGAGGAAGCGAACACGGGCCCGTACCAAGAGTCACGAAGGTTTAAGGTCGAGGGTAGAAGGGAAGGTAATGTGGTACCAAGAGTCGCTGTCATTATTGGAACGAAGAGCAGAGGGAAGGTCGAAGGGAAGGCATGGGTGCCCCCGTGTTTTCCACATGACCTTCGAAGAAATATTTTATAATTTTCGTAAGCTGGAGTGAACAACGAATAGTATGAACTAAAATCAACATCAAGTAATATTGTCAATCTCGGAAAACCAATAGTTATGTTTCCACGTAAGTTACTATTCTTTTTATAATAGTGAATGATCGCCTTAAAATCGCGAGGTGGAAGAACGCAGTGGATCCAGAAAGCTCGCCACATAGCTGTTTTATGAAGCTTGTTTTCGTTTGTCAGGAAAGTTATACTGTTTATTTCATGGTAATAAATATTTTCTTTAGTGAGCTCATCCTCCAAACCTATTAAAGACCAAGTATGCGCATGAGTTAATGGAGAATAGGAAGTGACAAGTGAACTGCCAACAGACAGAAGGCTGTCAAAGTATGCAAAGAAAAGCCAGTCACAAGGTAAATACTAGCCTGTATAAGCAGGTTTAAAACAAAACCACAAAGATGTACTACTATGTAGGGATGTACACAGAGAATTTCACAAGAACACCACTTCACACCAACCCAGGACTTCTTATCAAACTCTCTCTCTCTCTCTCTCTCTCTCTCTCTCTCTCTCTCTCTCTCTCTCTCTCTCTCTCTCTCTCTCTCTCTCTCTCTCTCTCTCTCTCTCTCTCTCTCTCTCTCAACAAAGACAGTGAGTGACATAAACATTGAGTGCAATAATGTTAAAGCTAAGTCAACAGATAACTTTTCACTGAGTTGGGTGTGATGTGCAAGGATTTAGGTATAGGTATACTGACAGTATTGTAGGTAGTTCTCAAGATGTATAGTTCTGTATCCAAACCATTTCAGACCATGATTAATGTAATTCATGATTGAATATACTAATGTGTTAACTTTGGAATTTTTAATGATATGCATATAAATTGTGGTCTAGCAGATCCCAAAGAATACAAATTTCTCAACTCTTGTAATGAATTACCACTGCTTCTTGATATGGATTTTGTAAGACAGTGATTTCCAAACACATGATAAATTACCACTTTAGGGATAATGAAAGGATACAGAAACAAAGAAAGTTAAGAATTCTGGAAATTATGAAAACACTGCAGTCTGTAAAGTTGTTGAATAAACCTGTTATAAATACATAGTGAAATTGAGCAACAACAATAAACATTCAGAACTGCTATACATATACAAAACTTGAAAAGAAGAAAAATTATTTAAGTGTGTGGCAAGCCAGGTTTTCAATAAGGAATGCTTGAGGACACAGATATTCAATAACTCTGATCACATGTGGGCTTGTTACTCACTACCTGAGCCTGCCTCTTTTTCACATTGTCAGTTTCTCACTAAGCACCAGCTGATGCTAAAATCTTGAATTTTTATTTAACTCTAA
>NW_025541401.1:55000-66056 GCF_017591435.1 Portunus trituberculatus | reverse complement strand
GCGGCAATACAAGACCAACACGGTCGGCTAGCAGCGAGAAGCGCTCCCAGTCTCAGACCGAGACCCAAAATATTTTCGGCAACACGTTTCGCCAGTATTGCCTCCCGATAATTGCCAAGTGTAAACCCCCTTTTAGCCACAATCGCACGTGTGCGATGGTCTTCGAAGCAGTCGCGCCACGATATGGCGGGGATGAGCGACAGCTCGCAACAGTCGCTGGCCATAGAGGCTTGTGTGCGGGACAGCGTCTAATTAAGGGAAAGTCATGGAGAGCTACGTAACCTCCACGACGTGGCGCTACAAAGTCGCTCGTGTGTTCCCGGCGTAGAAGAGCGAGTGGGAAGGAGGGAATCCACCGCAAACACTTGAGGACAAGCAGCAATGTTATGGTACGCTATAATCTCCCTAACTTTATAAGTTTTCTTTTATTTTGTTTCTTTTATGTTCTAACTTGTATACATTGATATGGGTAATTATTAGATTTAAGCTCATTGTTATGGGTAATTATTAGATTTAAGCTCATTGTTATATACATTGGTTCGATATTAATGTCTTCGAATGAAGGGTCACGAACCATGGAATTGGCTGACGTATCGGTCGGTGACGTGTCCCTAGGATACGTGTTAGCTGGAGCCCTGGGACAAGTCAGATTCGCTTTGGCAGTTGCCTCGTCCACACTTCCTTCTCCGTGGCTCCAGGTAATACTTAAGTATTGTTCCAGGATTATGTAGGATATGTTTTACGTGTCGAGCTCACACAATTGTAGATATTGTATATGTGCCGTGTGGTGATGGGTTTATGTGGGTTGTGGTGATGGTGAAATGTCTTAATTAAATGCATTAGCAAGCCCGGCTTAACTAGAAGTTTCTGTGTGCCTTGATCCCTAGACAAGATGCTATTGCTGGCATAACAGAATATGGGGCCTGTCCGGGATGCGCGTTAGTAATGTAACGTACATTGCTCTTCCCCTTAAGTGAAACTGGTGGTATTGTGGCAAGTTATAGGGACGTTCTGGTCCTCTGATTGTGATTATTTTGTGAATTTGCCAGACCTGTGCATCACTAGCAGCCATGCCTTTTGATGTGAGTGAATTTATTTCGAGCCATCCACTAATCTCTTGATTGAGAGTGAAGTAAGGAAGGATGATTGGGTCAAGTTGGCTTCTCATTACAAGGTCAATGTTAAAACTTCATGGAGGAAAGCAGAGATCAAAAGTGCAGTGATTAATGTCCTTGTGAACAAGGGGGTACTAACATCGGATGCCTTAAAACTATGCGAGTCTCATTCAGCTGATAACCTTAGACTTATGGAAATACAGTTAGAAAGAGAAAATTACAGGACCGTGAGCGGGAAAGGAATTCCAGTTGACAATGTTAGACAAGAAGGCTCAGGTAGATATGAAGCTACATGATGATTTTGATGTGACACGAGTTACTAAATGGATTCCTCTCTTTAATGAAAACGACCCAGAAGAGTTTTTCCTTCAATTTGAGCATGTTGCACAAACCCTGAAATGGCCTAATCAGTTCTGGGGTGTTTTAGTTCAGACTGCACTAACGGGAAAAGGTTTATCGACTTACTTATCTCTTGAAAGTAGTCAACAGTCTGATTATGAAGCCATGAAAACTGCAGTGCTTCGCTCCTATGAACTTACTGAGGAATTTTACCGAGCAAAGTTTAGAAACAGTTTCAAGGACCCAAATAAGTCGTATGTGGAGTATGCTCATGCCTTAACTAAACTAAAAAACAGATGGCTGTCTGCTAGTGGTGTAAAGACTTATGAACAGTTGTGTGAGCTCATTGTTTTGGAACAATACTTAAGAGGTGTGCCACAGGAAGTGAGGTTATATTTGTTAGAGAAGGAAGTGAAGACTTTAGATAAGGCTGCATCTCTTGCAGAAAACTATAGTATTATTTGCAAATCTCGTAAGAAGGGTTATGATAAACCCAGTTCCGACCAAAGCGAATCTCAACTATATGGTAAGCCTGTAGGTAACAGTAATTATCATAGCAAGAATTTTGCTTATCAGTCCCCATACACAAAATATAGTGGAGGTTTGGGTAAAGCTGAGATATGTAATTATTGTAGAAAGCCGGGTCACTACAAATTCACGTGCCCAAAGTTGGGAAAAAGAACTCCTGGTAAAATGATGGTGGTGCTGTTGCTAATTGTGTGTTTGGCCCTGCAGATTTATCGCTACTTAGTAATGAAGTGTCTGCAGTTGTGAAAGATCCTCAAGAGTTGTTTCAGCCATTTATATTCCGGGGTTTCATCTCGGTTGATGAAGATGGTCAGGCGGTTCCAGTTAATGTATTACGGGATACAGGAGCATCTCATAGTGTAGTAGTGAAGGAGTCGGTTCCTTTTGTTGATGACATTTACACAGGTGAGCATGTTCTGTTGAAAGGAGTAGGTGGAACCACTAATGTGCCATTAGCAAAACTCTATCTCAAGACAGAGTTGATTTCTCAGCCCGTTACGGTTGCTGTACAAGATTCTTTACCAGTAGAAGGAGTCACTTTTTTGTTGGGTAACGATGTCGCAGGTAGTCTGGTAGTGCCTGACCCTGTTGTTTGCTCTTCTCCATTAGAAAATGATCCTGTTGCTGATGTTAGCAAAGATTTTCCAGAGCTGTTTCCTGCATGTGCCGTTACTCGCAGCCAAGCCAGTGAGAACACGAACAAGGATGGTGGTGGTACTGCGAGTGATGACCCAGAAGCTGGACTTTACAAACTACTGTACGAGGGAGAATCCTTACAAGCACCTCTACATGAAGAGATTTGTGTGGCTACTGACCCTGATGCTACTGAGGTTAGCCCTGAGCCAGTGAGTATGGATAAAGGTGTAATCACAAGGAAAATGTTAGTAGAGGCTCAGAAGGCAGATGTAACACTAACCTCACTGTTTAACAAGGCAGTCACCGTGAATGAAATTGAAAGCGAACCTGTCTGCTATTATGTTCAGTCTGATGTGCTGATGAGAAAGTTTAGACCTCCTGATGCCCCAGCAGGTGAAACATGGCACGAACTGAGACAAGTTGTAGTACCATCCTGTTACCGATCTTTGGTGTTGGGTTTAGCTCATGACCACTTAGGGGGTCATTTGGGAGTAAAGAAAACTCTAGATAAAGTTTTGAAGTATTTCTATTGGCCTGGCATTAACTCGGATATATCGAAATACTGTAAATCTTGTCACATATGCCAGATTGCTGGTAAACCCAACCAGGTTATCCCCCCAGCACCATTGTATCCAATTCCTGCTGCTGGTGAACCTTTTTCTGAAGTTATTATTGACTGTGTGGGTCCTCTCCCCTAAAACAAGAAAAGGCTATCAGCACATCTTAACCCTCATGTGCAGGTCCACTCGTTATCCAGAGGCAATTCCTCTGAGAGGAATAACTACTAGAACAATAATCCCCGTCCTACTCCGAATATTCACTCAGTTTGGATTACCTAAAGTGGTCCAGTCAGATCAAGGTAGCAACTTTACCTCCAAGATATTTAAGCAAGTTATGTCTACCCTAGATATACAACATCACTTATCATCAGCATATCATCCTCAGAGTCAAGGTGCGCTGGAGCGATGGCATCAAACCATGAAGTCGATGCTTACCAAATACTGCCTTGAGACAGGTAAAGACTGGGATGAAGGTTTGCCTCTAGTCTTGTATGCTATAAGGAGTTCCAGACAAGAAGCTCTGGGATATTCACCCAATGAAATGATGTTTGGCAGGGATATACGTGGACCTCTGAAACTCTTACAAGAGAGTTGGGTGGATGAGGAAAGTGAGGACTTAAGTGAATATGTGAGGAAGGTAAGGGAACGACTGAAACACGTACATGTTTTTGCAAAGAGTAACCTTATGAAAGCTCAAAAGCAGATGAAGCTCAACTATGATGCTCATTCCACGCTACGTGAATTCCAGGTGGGAGATAAGGTGCTTTTATTCTTGCCAGATAAAAAGTACCCTTTACAAGCCAAGTACAAAGGACCCTTTACAGTAATTAAGAAGGAAGGGAACCTAAACTATGTCATTGACACCCCAGGAAGGAGAAAAGATAAAAGATTAGTACATATCAACCTACTCAAAGAATACCACGGCAGAGAGCAGGAGGCCAGGAGTGAGGTGGTGCAGATCCTGGAGAGTCAAGATAAGGAAAATGCTGACAATGATTTCACGCTAAAGGTAGATGTAAAGCTAAAGAATTCTGACATCTTAACTTCGCTAGATTCAAAATTATGTCATTTGGAGGCTCAGCAAAAGTCTGAAATGGTTTCACTTATAAATAAATATAGTGATATATGTACAGATGTTCCTAAGCCAACCTCAGCAGTGGAACATGATATTGTTTTAACTGATGGTGCAGTTCCTGTGAAACAAGCTCCTATCGTGTGTCACCAGAAAAGAGGCGGATTTTGAAAGATGAGGTAAAATTTCTACTAGCTAATGGATTAATTGAGCCTAGTGAGAGTGAGTGGGCATCTCCTTGTGTGTTTGATACCTAAGCCGGATGGTTCATTCCGGATGTGTACTGATTATAGAAGAGTTAATGCTTTAACCAAAGGAGATTCTTACCCGCTTCCACGGGTTGATGACATAATTGATTCTGTTAGGCAGTGCTAAGTTTATGTCTAAAATTGATATGTTGCGAGGTTATTACCAGGTCCCATTAACTAAGAGAGCTAAAATAATAAGTGCCTTCACTACCCCAGATGGATTGTTTCAATATTGTGTCATGCCCTTTGGGCTTAGGAATGCCCCATGTACTTATCAACGGTTAACTTCTAGGTTGATAGAGGGATTAGTGTTATGGTACGCTATAATCTCCCTAACTTTATAAGTTTTCTCTTTATTTTGTTTCTTTTTATGTTCTAACTTGTATACATTGATATGGGTAATTATTAGATTTAAGCTCATTGTTATGGGTAATTATTAGATTTAAGCTCATTGTTATATACATTGGTTCGATATTAATGTCTTCGAATGAAGGGTCACGAACCATGGAATTGGCTGACGTATCGGTCGGTGACGTGTCCCTAGGATACGTGTTAGCTGGAGCCCTGGGACAAGTCAGATTCGCTTTGGCAGTTGCCTCGTCCACACTTCCTTCTCCGTGGCTCCAGGTAATACTTAAGTATTGTTCCAGGATTATGTAGGATATGTTTTACGTGTCGAGCTCACACAATTGTAGATATTGTATATGTGCCGTGTGGTGATGGGTTTATGTGGGTTGTGGTGATGGTGAAATGTCTTAATTAAATGCATTAGCAAGCCCGGCTTAACTAGAAGTTTCTGTGTGCCTTGATCCCTAGACAAGATGCTATTGCTGGCATAACAGAATATGGGGCCTGTCCGGGATGCGCGTTAGTAATGTAACGTACATTGCTCTTCCCCTTAAGTGAAACTGGTGGTATTGTGGCAAGTTATAGGGACGTTCTGGTCCTCTGATTGTGATTATTTTGTGAATTTGCCAGACCTGTGCATCACTAGCAGCCATGCCTTTTGATGTGAGTGAATTTATTTCGAGCCATCCACTAATCTCTTGATTGAGAGTGAAGTAAGGAAGGATGATTGGGTCAAGTTGGCTTCTCATTACAAGGTCAATGTTAAAACTTCATGGAGGAAAGCAGAGATCAAAAGTGCAGTGATTAATGTCCTTGTGAACAAGGGGGTACTAACATCGGATGCCTTAAAACTATGCGAGTCTCATTCAGCTGATAACCTTAGACTTATGGAAATACAGTTAGAAAGAGAAAATTACAGGACCGTGAGCGGGAAAGGGAATTCCAGTTGACAATGTTAGACAAGAAGGCTCAGGTAGATATGAAGCTACATGATGATTTTGATGTGACACGAGTTACTAAATGGATTCCTCTCTTTAATGAAAACGACCCAGAAGAGTTTTTCCTTCAATTTGAGCATGTTGCACAAACCCTGAAATGGCCTAATCAGTTCTGGGGTGTTTTAGTTCAGACTGCACTAACGGGAAAAGGTTTATCGACTTACTTATCTCTTGAAAGTAGTCAACAGTCTGATTATGAAGCCATGAAAACTGCAGTGCTTCGCTCCTATGAACTTACTGAGGAATTTTACCGAGCAAAGTTTAGAAACAGTTTCAAGGACCCAAATAAGTCGTATGTGGAGTATGCTCATGCCTTAACTAAACTAAAAAACAGATGGCTGTCTGCTAGTGGTGTAAAGACTTATGAACAGTTGTGTGAGCTCATTGTTTTGGAACAATACTTAAGAGGTGTGCCACAGGAAGTGAGGTTATATTTGTTAGAGAAGGAAGTGAAGACTTTAGATAAGGCTGCATCTCTTGCAGAAAACTATAGTATTATTTGCAAATCTCGTAAGAAGGGTTATGATAAACCCAGTTCCGACCAAAGCGAATCTCAACTATATGGTAAGCCTGTAGGTAACAGTAATTATCATAGCAAGAATTTTGCTTATCAGTCCCCATACACAAAATATAGTGGAGGTTTGGGTAAAGCTGAGATATGTAATTATTGTAGAAAGCCGGGTCACTACAAATTCACGTGCCCAAAGTTGGGAAAAAGAACTCCTGGTAAAAATGATGGTGGTGCTGTTGCTAATTGTGTGTTTGGCCCTGCAGATTTATCGCTACTTAGTAATGAAGTGTCTGCAGTTGTGAAAGATCCTCAAGAGTTGTTTCAGCCATTTATATTCCGGGGTTTCATCTCGGTTGATGAAGATGGTCAGGCGGTTCCAGTTAATGTATTACGGGATACAGGAGCATCTCATAGTGTAGTAGTGAAGGAGTCGGTTCCTTTTGTTGATGACATTTACACAGGTGAGCATGTTCTGTTGAAAGGAGTAGGTGGAACCACTAATGTGCCATTAGCAAAACTCTATCTCAAGACAGAGTTGATTTCTCAGCCCGTTACGGTTGCTGTACAAGATTCTTTACCAGTAGAAGGAGTCACTTTTTTGTTGGGTAACGATGTCGCAGGTAGTCTGGTAGTGCCTGACCCTGTTGTTTGCTCTTCTCCATTAGAAAATGATCCTGTTGCTGATGTTAGCAAAGATTTTCCAGAGCTGTTTCCTGCATGTGCCGTTACTCGCAGCCAAGCCAGTGAGAACACGAACAAGGATGGTGGTGGTACTGCAGTGATGACCCAGAAGCTGGACTTTACAAACTACTGTACGAGGGAGAATCCTTACAAGCACCTCTACATGAAGAGATTTGTGTGGCTACTGACCCTGATGCTACTGAGGTTAGCCCTGAGCCAGTGAGTATGGATAAAGGTGTAATCACAAGGAAAATGTTAGTAGAGGCTCAGAAGGCAGATGTAACACTAACCTCACTGTTTAACAAGGCAGTCACCGTGAATGAAATTGAAAGCGAACCTGTCTGCTATTATGTTCAGTCTGATGTGCTGATGAGAAAGTTTAGACCTCCTGATGCCCCAGCAGGTGAAACATGGCACGAACTGAGACAAGTTGTAGTACCATCCTGTTACCGATCTTTGGTGTTGGGTTTAGCTCATGACCACTTAGGGGGTCATTTGGGAGTAAAGAAAACTCTAGATAAAGTTTTGAAGTATTTCTATTGGCCTGGCATTAACTCGGATATATCGAAATACTGTAAATCTTGTCACATATGCCAGATTGCTGGTAAACCCAACCAGGTTATCCCCCCAGCACCATTGTATCCAATTCCTGCTGCTGGTGAACCTTTTTCTGAAGTTATTATTGACTGTGTGGGTCCTCTCCCCTAAAACAAGAAAAGGCTATCAGCACATCTTAACCCTCATGTGCAGGTCCACTCGTTATCCAGAGGCAATTCCTCTGAGAGGAATAACTACTAGAACAATAATCCCCGTCCTACTCCGAATATTCACTCAGTTTGGATTACCTAAAGTGGTCCAGTCAGATCAAGGTAGCAACTTTACCTCCAAGATATTTAAGCAAGTTATGTCTACCCTAGATATACAACATCACTTATCATCAGCATATCATCCTCAGAGTCAAGGTGCGCTGGAGCGATGGCATCAAACCATGAAGTCGATGCTTACCAAATACTGCCTTGAGACAGGTAAAGACTGGGATGAAGGTTTGCCTCTAGTCTTGTATGCTATAAGGAGTTCCAGACAAGAAGCTCTGGGATATTCACCCAATGAAATGATGTTTGGCAGGGATATACGTGGACCTCTGAAACTCTTACAAGAGAGTTGGGTGGATGAGGAAAGTGAGGACTTAAGTGAATATGTGAGGAAGGTAAGGAACGACTGAAACACGTACATGTTTTTGCAAAGAGTAACCTTATGAAAGCTCAAAAGCAGATGAAGCTCAACTATGATGCTCATTCCACGCTACGTGAATTCCAGGTGGGAGATAAGGTGCTTTTATTCTTGCCAGATAAAAAGTACCCTTTACAAGCCAAGTACAAAGGACCCTTTACAGTAATTAAGAAGGAAGGAACCTAAACTATGTCATTGACACCCCAGGAAGGAGAAAAGATAAAAGATTAGTACATATCAACCTACTCAAAGAATACCACGGCAGAGAGCAGGAGGCCAGGAGTGAGGTGGTGCAGATCCTGGAGAGTCAAGATAAGGAAAATGCTGACAATGATTTCACGCTAAAGGTAGATGTAAAGCTAAAGAATTCTGACATCTTAACTTCGCTAGATTCAAAATTATGTCATTTGGAGGCTCAGCAAAAGTCTGAAATGGTTTCACTTATAAATAAATATAGTGATATATGTACAGATGTTCCTAAGCCAACCTCAGCAGTGGAACATGATATTGTTTTAACTGATGGTGCAGTTCCTGTGAAACAAGCTCCCTATCGTGTGTCACCAGAAAAGAGGCGGATTTTGAAAGATGAGGTAAAATTTCTACTAGCTAATGGATTAATTGAGCCTAGTGAGAGTGAGTGGGCATCTCCTTGTGTTTTGATACCTAAGCCGGATGGTTCATTCCGGATGTGTACTGATTATAGAAGAGTTAATGCTTTAACCAAAGGAGATTCTTACCCGCTTCCACGGGTTGATGACATAATTGATTCTGTTGGCAGTGCTAAGTTTATGTCTAAAATTGATATGTTGCGAGGTTATTACCAGGTCCCATTAACTAAGAGAGCTAAAATAATAAGTGCCTTCACTACCCCAGATGGATTGTTTCAATATTGTGTCATGCCCTTTGGGCTTAGGAATGCCCCATGTACTTATCAACGGTTAACTTCTAGGTTGATAGAGGGATTAGAAAATGTTCACTGTTACATTGATGATCTTATAATACACTCAAATGATTGGAAAACCCATATAAATACTCTTGGAGCCTTGTTTGAGAGAATAAAACAATTTTCACTAACCATAAATCTAGTAAAGAGTGAGTTTGGCCACGCAACACTTAGGTTTCTAGGTCATGAAGTTGGTTTTGGTAATGTTTCCCCTCTGTCAGCTAAGATTGATGCTATTTACAATATGCCTGTACCCAAAACTCGCAAGGATGTCCAGCGATTTCTTGGAATGGCTGGATATTATAGGAAGTTTTGCCCCAATTTTGCAGAAGTTGTAAGTCCTTTGACTGACCTAGTTAGCCCTAAGAAACCTATGAGATGGGATGAAAAATGTCAAAATTCCTTTGAAAAAATTAAATCATTTTTAATGTGTAAACCTGTTTTGAAAGGGCCAAATTTTAGCAACCCTTTCGTTTTGCATGTTGATGCCAGTGAAATTGCAGCTGGAGCAGTGTTAATGCAAGAAGACGGAGACTGTGTATTACATCCTGTTTGTTATATGTCAACTAAATTCAAGCCTCATCAAAGAAATTATTCTACAATTGAAAAGGAGGCCTTATCTTTATTGTTTGCTCTAGAGAAATTTGATGTATATCTAGGTTCTGGTGGTAAAATAACTGTTTACAGTGACCATAATCCCTGGTATTTGTGACAAAGATGAAGAACAAAACCAAAGGTTAACTAGATGGGCTTTGATATTGCAGCCATATGATCTTGAAATAAAACACATTAAAGGGCGCGATAACCTTCTTGCCGATGCCCTATCCCGTCCATCTGCATAACTTTTGGTTTTGATAAAAAAAACATCTACATTGTATTTTTATCTTAAAGGGAGGATGTTATGGTACGCTATAATCTCCCTAACTTTATAAGTTTTCTCTTTATTTTGTTTCTTTTATGTTCTAACTTGTATACATTGATATGGGTAATTATTAGATTTAAGCTCATTGTTATGGGTAATTATTAGATTTAAGCTCATTGTTATATACATTGGTTCGATATTAATGTCTTCGAATGAAGGGTCACGAACCATGGAATTGGCTGACGTATCGGTCGGTGACGTGTCCCTAGGATACGTGTTAGCTGGAGCCCTGGGACAAGTCAGATTCGCTTTGGCAGTTGCCTCGTCCACACTTCCTTCTCCGTGGCTCCAGGTAATACTTAAGTATTGTTCCAGGATTATGTAGGATATGTTTTACGTGTCGAGCTCACACAATTGTAGATATTGTATATGTGCCGTGTGGTGATGGGTTTATGTGGGTTGTGGTGATGGTGAAATGTCTTAATTAAATGCATTAGCAAGCCCGGCTTAACTAGAAGTTTCTGTGTGCCTTGATCCCTAGACAAGATGCTATTGCTGGCATAACAAGTAGTAGTAGTAGTAGTAGTAGCAGTAGTACAGCAGTAGTAATGTTAGTAGTAGTAGTAATGGTGGTGGCGGTGGTGGCAGTAATATAACAGAAGCAACAGCAGCAGCAACAGTAGTAGTAGTAGTAGTAGTAGTAGTAGTAGTAGTAGCAGTGAAGGCGTTTTCAGTAGCGGCGCGGCTGGGGTAAACGGAGTCAAACGGAGGCAAGTTTTCGCAAACGCGAGGAAACATGTTTCCAAAGTGTTTGCTCGCGTTTGGCAAACGCTTTTCAGCCAATCAGCGTGGAGCAACCCCATCAACCTCAGGGAATGAGATCAAGAAGGAGTTACATTTCGAATAAAACTGAATAGTAAGAAATGTGTTCGGCCATAGACGTGGGTACTATTGATGGAGATTTAAGTTTGCATATTGTGCGGCA
>NW_025541401.1:47500-50000 GCF_017591435.1 Portunus trituberculatus | reverse complement strand
CATTTATTTTTGTGTGTATTCCACATTCTTCAGCAAATATGGCGATGGCTCTGGGATTCACACCATGGAATAAAAAAAGATGATCGCCAACGGCTGATGGCAGTCGCTAAGCAGCTGGTCTACTCAGACTCAGAAGAAACTTTCAACAGTATATGGACTTCCTTCAATGGAAGTGAAGATGCTCAAACATACAGTCGGTACTGCAGGTAAAATTATAGAATTTATGATTTATTCAGTTTATGCATTGAAAATGTACTTATAATTGTCTTGGATACATTGCTTTCAAGTTGTATTTATCCTTAGTTTTTGGATTTCTTAAAAAAAATTATCTCAATACCATTCATGAATAGATAGATTTTGAAAGTATCCTGAACTCTTCTTGAACATCTGCCATGCTTCAATCTTTTTTCAGATCACCAGTATGGATTTCGTTAGGGTCGTTTTACTGGTTATCTTCTTGCCTTCTTATATGATTAATTTAGCCATTTCGATAAAACCTGTGCCGTTACCTAAATATATCGAAGGCTTTTAATAGTCCAGTACATAGGTTTACATTCCACTCCAAACTTTCCTTCTAATGATTATATCACTCTCTCTGTTCCTTTATGTCCAGCTTTCTTTCTGACTGTACAGTTTAGAAAATAATTATCCTTCAAAACTTATCAATAGCGGTGTTTCTCAGGGCTCTGTCAATCACTCACTGTTTATTATACCTCAATTATATAATTTCTTCAAGTTCAACTAACTGTCCTACCTATTCTTAAGTCGATGTCACCACTCTGCATCTCTCCACGGCATTCAACAAGCCACCAACCTAACAGAAATCTGCTTTGGGCAGGAGAAACTTTGTTTTCTTCATAGTCTTTTTTTTTCCTATTCACTCAAAGTCTTGAACACAAATGTTCCCTATTCTTCAACAACAGAACTGCCCCCCTTACTAGACATGCTTGGTCTGCCCTTAACCAAAACTTTGAAATGGAAACTTTACATTTCTCTTACTAAAATCATCGTCAAGATTAGGAGTTCTGTACTGTCTGGCAATTCTCCTCCTTCCGTGAATTGCCAATTATTATATACAGGGGCCTTGTCCGATTACATATAGAGCATGCATGTCCATGTGTAGGAGGTAAAAAAAAACAGGGTGAAATCAAAGGTATTTTGCCTCCCCAGTTCCCCTCCTATTCCTAACTGTCTTTTCCCTCTTAAATCCTGCTTCAGTGTTGCTTCCCTCTATTTTCTGCTGATATTTTCATGGTAACTGATCGTCTGTCTTGATAACTGCATGCCTCCCCTCTTTACATGGCCTCAGGGCCAAATTTTTAATCAGGCCCTTCCCATGACTAGTCCCTTCACCCATGGTATAAAAATCGACAAAGGGGCATGGGAAAGGAAGGGCTGGTTTAACAATGTGGCCCTCAGCCCATTCGTCTTTCTACTCAGTTTCATCCTTATACTGTCCTAAGCCCATATATGCAAAAGTAAATCAGTACCTCCATTCTTTCTTACTTCCTACCGATAAACTGAGGAACAGCCTTCATTTATCTGTCTACGACTTGGATACCTTCCAGGCACAATGACAATCATTACATGATTCTTCTTTGAACATTTTTCTCCTCGTGGATCCAGCGTTTAGTGGGCCTTTCTTTCTTGCTTTCTTTCTTTTCCTTGTGAATAAAAACTATATGTATAAAAAAATTAATATAGTTGTTGTTTTTATGCAGCTACCTCAGCAAGCTGTTCGAGCGGAGACACGAGTGGAGCATCTGGGCACGCAAGGGTTTCTTCCTGAGAGGTCATAACACGAATAACTTTGCAGAATCTACAATTTGCATTGTCAAGGATGTTATTCTGAATCGGTAAGAAGCAGAACATTTCGCAAATTATAAACATTGCGACAAATTAAAACAATATAAGGAGTGCTTTAATAGGATCCTCATATAATGTTTTTACACTGTAGTTTATTCACGTAATGTGCTTTACGTATATAGTGGTAATAAGTTTTGCACACTTTATTATTATATCCGCACTGAGGGTATTCTCTCCATCTATGGAACGTCTAATATTTTTGTATCATTGGTATTTCAGGTGCAAGGCCTACAACACAACTCAACTGGTGGTGTATATGAATGAGATATTCGAGAACTACATGAGGCAACGTCTACTCGATGTTGCTCTGAAGAGGCGCAGAGCCAAGCCTATCATGACTACCTCGGTTCGGCCCGAGAATGTTGAGAAAGTTGATGGCACCACATTTACCGTTACAAGTGACAAGGGGGACACACAGTATGTAGTGGACAGGTGCCGTGTGCAAGCATCAGGTAGCATGCTCTGAAATGCATGCACTAAAATTACCACAAGTGTTCCACAGCACTCCTACTAATCGCCAGTTCATCGCAAGTATTGCTCTGGGGGACAAAGATGTACCTCGTTAATGATAATTCATCCTCACCAGTTCCGTTGAACACTGCAAGTGAGGCAGGTGTGGCTGATTCAAGGGAAC
>NW_025541401.1:17500-45000 GCF_017591435.1 Portunus trituberculatus | reverse complement strand
TTTAAAAGATGTGAGACGGAAACTGTCATAAACACGAGTGACGCATCTGTCGTCTGTGCCTCACGAGAACACCGCTATAATGGAGAGGGATTGTGCCACTACTAGTGACCAGGGAGGCGTGTGGCGGCTGGCAGGCCCGCCAAGCCAGTAGCAGCCACGGGCCGGGCCGTCTTTGGCCTTCTGAAGCATTCGTGTAAGATTATCTCATTATTATCTTTATAGGCGCACTCTCTCTCTCTCTCTCTCTCTCTCTCTCTCTCTCTCTCGTCAGTATGGGGAGAGGGGACAGAACACAGATAAGCACGTTTAGCAACAGTAATTACAAGTGTCCTTCCGTAATATTAGTACTAGTGATATTAATAACAAAATAATAATAATAATAATAATAATAATAATAATAATAATAATAATAATAATAATAATAATAATAATAATAATAATAATAATAATAATAATAATAACAATAATAGTAATAATGATAATAATAACAATAATGATTATAAAAATATTAATAATAAGTATGGTAATGATAATGGTAATGGTAATGGCTTCAGTAATAATCATATTCCATTGCGACAACATTGCTACAGGTGTGGTGGCCTTGCCCCCCGTGTCACTGCTTCCTGCTTCACGGTCATTCTCTCATACAGGCGTGAATGAGTCAGCACCACCGTGCCCTCAGTGTCTCCACGGCCAGGCGTTGTTCACCTTTACCGGGAAAACCCAAGAGGCGTCCATATGCAGTGAATGGCTCGAGTGTCATTAGTAGCGAGTCTTTACCTGTAACACACCGCCTGCTGGTACTGAAACCCCGCGCCGCTCAGTTAAGCTTATCACAAGGTAAAAATGTACACACCAGTTCATGATTTTGATTGTAAGTTTGTATAAGTATAGGTATGCAACATTAAGCAAAATAATAGTCTCGTATGGCCTGAGAGGCGTAATACCCATGCAGTGAGACTGAACAGTTGAAATTGTGATTACTCAAGGCAGCCGGCCATTACTACACACACGCCTGGGGCCAACAGCCCTCCCTGACAGTGAATCTCTGGCATCAACACAAGATACAGGCAGAGGTGGCGGTAGGCACCTCCAGGCGGAGGAATAATCACCGCGCAGTGCTCGGGTACAACAGAGTGGCATGAAAACAGGCACGTGGCAGGTAAAGAAACACCACACGCTCGCTTGATCCATGTAACTTTGCCTTTTCAAGTGGTGGAGACATGATGTCTTCTTGTTTACTGTCATCTGGATTAACTCATTAACGATCAATGACGCACACACTTGTTTGTAAACTTGGATATCAACAAATACACCTAAACACCAGTTCATTAGAAAATCAACTTGTATGCTTTTGTTCGTGAATAGAGAACTATTTCACCGTGTTACTACTGAGATACAATCATGTAGAAAAGTACATCATAGAAGCTCATTGCATCTTTAGGAATACAGAATGACACTGTAGGCATATTTGATACTGCTCTTGTGTGTGAGAAGGAAGCATTTGTGGTGGTGCCACCTGGTGACATCCACTGGTTCTGAAAACTCCTCATCACTGCACCAGGACCAGCACCATATGGCCATCACCCTACCCAGGTGCATGTTCACTATTAAAATACTTAACACTCACCAGCAGGAGGGAAGGAGTGCCGGCACTGCCGGATAGCAGCCACACTCGCCAGGGGAGCCGCAACAAACGCACACACACGCACACACAACCACCGCAAAACTCACTACTATAAACACTGGCAACTGACGCCGCCGCAGTGTAGCTTCTTCGCCATCCACCTCCAGATGTCGCCACGGGGCCCAAAACATAATTGATGGTTATCGTGTCCAGTGTTTGCTATTCCCACACGTGCATTGATCAGCCAAGGCTCCAGGGCTGCATGACAGGTCAGCGGTGACCCAGGGACGTCTTGTGCAGTGCTACACAGTGTGAGTGTGCGGGAGCGATGGAGTATTGATTGTTTGGGTTGATGTTATTAGATATGATATGTCGCCAGAGCTAGATTTCACAAGGGGATATAGTAAAATATTAATTTGAATGGCTTTTAACATTGATCCATTGTGATCTGCAGCTTTTTTTTAGAGTATATTGATGAAAATGGATAAAAAAAGCATAAACAACAAAAAAGCTAGATTTCATTCATGTAGAAATATGCATGCCAATTCTACAAAATATAATCTCCTTAGCATTAAGTCGCCATAAAGAATTACCACGTACTGGTATCGTACACACTGAAAACGAGCACACAGCTACCTTCGCCATGTCCTCAGGCACTACCTGCCTCTCAGCTGGTGAGGCTGGTGCATTCATAGCGGCGTGAGATGACAGCAAGTGAAGGAGTTGCCGGAACGATCTCGCCAGGAAAAAATGACGCTCTATTTATCAATATCTGGAAATTATTTTACATGAATACAAGTAGAAAGGTTGGATTATGTTAATGCATGCCTTAGATTTTCCTAATTACGAATAACTTTTGAGATACAACCATTTACTTTTCTTCGGTGTGTTTTCAGTGGCGACTGTTTATGAGTTGACGGTAAACAAATCTGAGGTCACACATTTTTTATTTGTCCTATAAAATGTTTGGCATCTTTTTTGTCAATTATCACAATTTTCAAGTCAGGTAAAACAAACTATTTTTTCATGGATTTCGTTACAAGTTCTTCCTCTTCATTCTCATCCTCCTTATATGAGTGACAAAAACTTGGCAGTATTTGCAGAGTGTTCTTGGTAAGCTTGGAGGAATGTTGCTATAACGCTGCAACATCATGCTTGCACGTGCTTATAAAGAACCTGACAAGCTATTCTAGTGTAACCTTGTGAGCAAGTAATACTGTTCGTATCGTATTCTCCCATTATAGGAAGTGACACCAAAGAAAATAAGCCACAAGTCTTCAAAATGGTGTGAAAGAGAGGAGTGTTTCTGGGACGAGGAGCACCTCTGTGTCCTGCTGTAGTACACGGTTCATGGACAGTTCGCTACTGGACACTTCGCTCCCACACACTTTGCTGCCGGCTCTCTCGTTACCGGACAATTTGTTACTAGGACAGTTTGCGACTAAGAGTGTGTGTAGCAAAAGTAAAACACGTTGATAAATGAGAAATTCATTTATGAAATATTCCAAAAAGAAATCTCTTATCTTATTTACTCTATTATCAGATAAGATAATACGGTTTATCTCTCTAAAAACATGAAATTAGAAAAAAGTATGTAACACTCTTATTTAATCTGTTATCAGATACAGACAGTTTAGATGATGAAGCTAAAAGTGCAGTAATGTAGTAATATTGGAGTTTGTTTGAAGGATCACACTGTTCTAATAGGTGATCTTTGTACACATTGATCGGCCTCCCTGTGTTTATTCTCCGAGGTTACGCTGTCTCCACGGCTGAGATGAACAGTTCTTGTACTGAGAGCCTCTTCATTTCTCAGAGCAGTTATAAGGGACCAAATATTAGGATGAAGTTTTAGTGCATTGTGAAATCCTTCAGTATAGTTATTTGTGCTTGGCATTACCATTTTCAGTACGTTCAGGAACACACAATAACTGAAAGGAAGAGACACACTGCCTGTTTTGATGATTTATATATATATATATATATATATATATATATATATATATATATATATATATATATATATATATATATATATATATATATATATATATATATATATATATATATATATATATATATATATATATATATATATATATATATATATATATATATATATATATATATATATATATATATATATATATATATATATATATATATATATATATATATATATATATATATATATATATATATATATATATATATATATATATATATATATATATATATATATATATATATATATATATATATATATATATATATATATATATATATATATATATATATATATATATATATATATATATATATATATATATATATATATATATATATATATATATATATATATATATATATATATATATATATATATATATATATATATATATATATATATATATATATATATATATATATATATATATATATATATATATATATATATATATATATATATATATATATATATATTTTTTTTTTTTTTTTTTTTGCAAAATACATTTTACGTTTTATTTCCTCTCCTGAACTTTCAGACCCTAAACTATCAGATGCTGTAGCTTCATTTTTTTTTTTTTTTAAATCTCCTCTCCCTGGAAGCCATTTTTAAATGTTCCGCGCTGTTGCGTCATAATGTAACTCAGGGCAAAAAATGATGTATCAACGTAAAAGATTTTCTATTAATATTTCTCTTCCGATAACTTTCAACCCTTGGCATCTTTCCACCAGTAGAGTGTGAGAGGGTGGGCTCCACCCTCCTTGACAAGACCTCACTCAGTTCTCAGTACTTCATTATACGTCATAGGGGTAGGTTATCACGCTTCAGCTCTCTACTTTACAGACATAACGTCCTTACAGGCATAAATTGACGGGAATTAGAAACAGAAACTTCAATAAGGAGAAACAGAGTGGCCAAGACAACAAGAAGCAAGACATCTCTCAGTGACAGCTGTGATCCTCAAGTCTGGCTCCGCATCACGTGACTGTCTATCTCCCCCTCTCCTCGCGGCCTCGCCTCACACCCCGCCACACCTTCACTCCACCACCACACACTGCGTTTTGTGCATCATCACTCTCTATAAACACTTAATTTATGACAACCTTTACCGTCACAACTAGACTGTTATTATTATACTACTCACAAAACGCTTCACTACACTACTACAGAAGATTGTGTTGAGACAGGTATGACGTTGAGCCAGACGAGTAATAAAAGCTTCAGTGTCCCTGTCTCTCCGCAACACACTAATCAAGACTCAAAGATTGTCCAGACCAGTCGTAATAAAGTAATTGCCGTGGCATTGCTGAAGGCGCCTTGCGACACCCTGACTTACCTGATGCATTACCATCCTATCATGCTCCAGGAAGTCACCATTCTGTACACAATCATGTGTCAAAATTTAGTGTCAATCAGATTAATGAAATGGCAAATAATAATATAAAAAAAGATCTTTAGTAGCGAATATCTTGAAAAGTGGTTTTATACATTTCGAAAAATTTCAGAAAATCGGTATAAACTCCGATCAACTTTTGCTTGGTATAATCTTGGTATAATTGCAATTGAAATGTTTTTTTTAAATATATATTTTAATAATATCAATAGAAAACGATATATAAGGAAATGAAAAAAAAATGAAAGAAAACCTTCGAAAACAAAACAGAAATTAGAAAACTTAATTCCAACAACAGTTAGACAGATGTACAAAATTTCTCTGGTATTTTGTTTTGAAGTAATTAACAAAAAAAATGAAGTTTGCGAAATAAAAAAAAAAAAAAACGCATTGTTTGAATTTCCACTCCCATTCACCAAAACTTGATGAAATTTACAGACTGACCAACAAACAACATAGTAAATTTTGAAGCCAATTGGACTTAACATAAGCTTTGCTTTTCAAGGAACGCTCCCTGGAATAGGAAAGAATAGCTCGACTCTTCGCCTTCGTTGGCCACGACCTTTCACTCCTCCAACATAACAGGTTTGGAAATATGAAACAATCTCTTGTAAAAAATCGTCGCCTTAACGATCTTGTTTTCACTACCAGCAACAAAGGTGTGTACGCGGGCTTTACACAATATATTCTCGCACATCCAGTACCGCTTTGAGCCATCCTTATTCATCCTTATCATTAATATAATTCAGATCAGCCACTAATTTCTTTCCCTTTCTTTATGAAGCAACTAAACGAGGGATGGGTGATAGCAGAGGAGATAGAATATAGCCACAAACACAGCTGCTGCAGTTTGCTATTGAGTGTTGGTAGTAGACTGACATGTGTTCATTGACACTGGCTAACATCCATCATTAGTATGACCAGTGGTATTTGCCATCTCTTTTTACGTGTCTGCCCAGCTTATTCCAACCGTTACCCACTCTGTTAGTGAACCATTATCTACCTACGTCTCTTCTCAATCTATTTTTTTCTAGCTTGTAACCATTTCCACGTGTCCTATCTCACTACTTTATGGTAGAGACATGACAGTAGTAACGAATTAGTAACGAATCGTCCGGTAACGAGATAGCGGGCAGCAAAGTGTCTGGAGGCGAAATGTCCAGTAGCAAGGTATCTGGTCACCGTAGTACACATCCTAGTTACAGGGGCGTCGGTGATGGGAGGCCGTGGACAGTGCAGGGAGTGGACAGTGCTTCATTGGGAACAAGAAAAGGAAAGGTCAGATTCTCTCTCTCTCTCTCTCTCTCTCTCTCTCTCTCTCTCTCTCTCTCTCTCTCTCTCTCATAAAAGCAGCATAACAAGAACTTACGAACTTTAACTTTCCTTTTCTTGGCCTGACTCGCCTCATTCTCCCTCTTCTCTTTCCCTTCATCCTTCTCCTTGCCCTCGTCCTCTCCACCTGTGAGCTGCTTTCCTTGCACTCACCACACCCGCTTCCTGAACCAGAGATGATCATTTAATTATTATTTTCTTATTTCACTCCTTCTAGTTCTTCCCGGTATTGTTCCTATTCCTTTCCAATTAAGCAATCCTGACACTCTCTCCTCTCTTCCTCTCCTTCCCTGATTAAAAGTGTGCTGCGACTTTGAGAGTGTGCGGGGGAGGTTTGCGGCGTCAAGGGGAGGGAGGGATCTACATTGAAAGAAAGGAAACAGATGGAAGGGATGGATGGATTTTAAGGTTATGGCGCCGCAACAACGACGGTCATATGGCGCCGCTACTATAAATTCATTGCAACTAACGTGTATATATATATATATATATATATATATATATATATATATATATATATATATATATATATATATATATATATTAAAAAGTAATTAAAACAATACAATTAAAAACTAAAACTGAAAATACTATAAACCTGAATAAAACATTAAAATACATAGTGTAAAATAAAATAAAATTCAGAGCTCTGGGAGAAGGCCAGCTTCTCCCAAAAATCTAAAATGTCATGGCCTTGGGCCAGGCATTCTGGCCCAAGGACCTTTGAGATATAATAGACACCGTTATCTCTACCGCGACAGCGGTAGAGGTAGCGGTGTCTTAAGTAAGTCAAACTGGGGCACTCCACTAGTAGGTGCCGCACCGTAAGCGGCACCAGGCAGTCATCACAATAAGGTTGAGGGTCCCTGGTCAGGAGGTACCTTTGTGTAAGGTACGTGTGACCTATACGAAGTCGCGCTAATAACGTCTGTGCACGGCGATCCCGGACATGGGTGTATGTCCACAGAGGGAGTGTGGAAGTAGTGATCTCTCCCAGGTGAGACGGTTGTCAAATAAAAGGCCAAGATATCGAGTCGCCTCCACGCATGAGAGGCGTTTATTGGCGAGGTATAAATCCGGGTCTGGATGGACACCACGGTTGCGATAAAAATGCATGGCTACGGTCTTGGAGGTGGAGAATCGAAAACCGTTCATATTGGCCCAACTGGACACCCTATTGATCGCCAGTTGGAGCTTGCGCTCAATCAGTGACATCCTAACAGCAGCAAATGAAATACATAAATCATCAACATATAAGGAGCTGTGAATGCCATCTGGGAGAGTATCAATAACACCATTAATGGCGACTGCGAAGAGTGTAACACTAAGAATACTTCCCTGTGGGACACCATCATTTAGAGCAGTAGCCTCAGAGAGAACACTCCCAACTCGAACCCGTAAAAGACGTCTGGATAAAAACTGCTGAATAAAAATAGGAAGGTGGCCACGAAGGCCAAAATTAAACAAAGACTGTAAAATGCCATGACACCAAGCCGTGTCATAGGCCTTCTCCAGATCAAAAAGCACTGTTACTTGATGGTGGTGATTAGCGAAGGCCTCACAAATACAAGACTCTAGGGATAAAAGAGCATCAGTAGTAGACCTCATCTTTCGGAAGCCGTACTGTACCGAGGACAAGTACTTCCCCTCTCCAAGTACCACATGAGTCTTACATTAACCATCTTTTCTAATACTTTACAAATACAGGACGTCAACAATATAGGACGATAGTACGTAGCCTGAAGATTATCTTTCCCAGGGTTCGGAAATGGGAGAACCACTGCCACAGCCCAAGAAGTTGGAAAGTCACCGGTATGCCAAATCATATTATAAAGATTTAATAAAAGTTAAAAGCACTGTCAGACATGTGGCGCAAGAAGGCATAAGGAATATCATCTGGGCCAGGAGAAGAGTCATGACACTGGGACAAAGCAGTCCGCAACTCGGAGGCAGAGAAGGGGACATTATAAGACTTCCTCCTGTGGAAGAAAAATTTATGCCGAGAGATTCCATTCTCTGGCGGTGACGTGCGCCCGGGGCTGCAGGATGCCTCCGGGAAACACTGTCAAAGTGCTCTGCGAAGAGGTCGCCGACAGTCCTAGGGTCTGCCACCGTTCGCCCAGAAGACAACAAAACTGGTGGGGAAGGAGCAGAATACTTCCCAGTTATTCGGCGGACTTTGTTAAAGACATTCGTAAGAGAAGTGCGGGCGTTAATGGAAGAGACATAAGCTTTCCAAGAGGCTCTTTGTGCCTCTTTCAAAACGCGGCGGGCTCGAGCTCGGCAAAGCCGAAAAACGTCCAGACACTGCGGGTCCCCACGATGTCGCCGGAGACGAGAAAAAGCTGCCCGTTTCTCTTTAACCGCTTCAGTGCATGCTGCGTTCCACCAAGGAACAGGACGCTTAGTAAAGCGGCCGGACGTCTTAGGGATTGTTTGAAGTGCTACTGAACGTACAAAATCTGTAAAATAATCAACAGCCTCAGCACAAGTAGAAAAGTCAGCCAACGGGCGGATAAAAGAGCTAAGGTCTGTGAATCGAGGCCAATCTGCCTTGTCTAAAACCCAGCGTGGGGGCCGGGACTGAGGCTCAGAGTTCACAGATTCCAATAAAATAGGAAAGTGGTCACTACCGTGTAAATCCGGTAGGACCCGCCAATTAAAATCAAGGAAAGAATTAGATGTACAAATAGAAAGATCGATAGCTGTAAAAGTCCCAGTAGGACTATGGAAATGTGTGACATCCCCAGAATTTAAAATCTCCAATCCCTCATCCTCAATAAAACAGATGGAAGGGTGTGGAAGCGGCCTCCATGTTCTTATTCCTCTCTTCTTCTTTCTCTCCTTATCCCTTCATTATTTTCAATATTTTGTTTTAAGAACCTGGACTCACAGCCGGTTCCTGAATGTATTGGTACGGCAACAAACCAAAACGCTTACCATGTTGTTTGGCTCGCGCACCAACTATTTATGACAGTTCCACAATTCGCTGTTTTGTGTTACCAAAAAGGTAAAAGTTGTCTGGCTTAATATAAAGCGTCGGAATGGTAGCCCCGCATAGCTGTGGTTGGTAAGCGTGTGAGTGAAAACCTGGTGAAAACGTAAACAATTTCGTTCATCAGCTGATAATATGTCTCAAGGAAGAGAGAAGTTCACGTCGCTAACCAGCGACCAGAAAAGCACGCTGGTTGATCTAATCAACCAGTTCAATGTCGTGCTTGATAAAAGTGGCAATTACTCAATGATTACAAAAAAACAGGAAGCTTGGGAGACAATCACCAAGAAATTCAATGCAGTGCATCCCTTCGCTGAGAAAAAACTTAACTGCAGCTGAAGAGAGCCTGGGGATACCTCAGAAATAAGTAAGTAATTATAATATACATTCTACACTAGTCATTAGGCACTCGTTAGCACATCAGAAGGCATTCACAGATGTATTTCACATTACTGAATGTGTACTATAAACTAATCTAACCAACCAAACAATAATCTAACCAACCAAACCCGTATGAGTGCTCTGCCAGTAGAGGGAAACAATTAGTTGATGAAGGAACAAATCGTAAAAATATACAGCTGTTGGTTAAGACTTAGCTTTTTAAATCTTGGCTCACAAAATAACTTGCTTAATGAAGAGCTCTTTTAAAAGCAAAGATACCCTAACCTAACATGACATAGGGAATATAGAGAAAGTGTATATATATATATATATATATATATATATATATATATATATATATATATATATATATATATATATATATATATATATATATACACACACATTAAGTTTTCTTTCTTTGATTTCTTTCAGGGTGAAGGTGGAATATGCAACTTACACAAAGAAAAAGTTTGCAACTGGAGGTGGTCCTCCACCTTCACCACCCAAATTAAGTCCTTTGTTGGAGGCAACGGCAAATCTGATTTCTGAGGAACTTGAATTGGCAGAGTTCCAGTATGACAGTTCCTGTCGTGATGTGCCTCTGCCAACAAATCCATTACCTGAGGCACCCAAACCACCGTCACCTCAGCCACCCAAATCACCGTCACCTCAGCCTTTACATCCATCGTCACCTTTACTGGTCTTACATGAAGAAGATTATGGTAAGCACATTATATATATATATATATATATATATATATATATATATATATATATATATATATATATATATATATATATATCCACACTGTCTCCTACCACTCTACTTTCTTATATTATCTTTTTTTTTTTGGAGAGACAGGAGCACGGGGGTGAAAATGGTTCAGAGCACCCAAGGCTAAGGATGGCACTGCATCCTAAAGCTTGTATAAATTACACTAGTTTTTAACTTTTATTTCCAAATAAGTAATTTATGGATTTTGTTTGATCTTTCAGAGTGGATAGAAGATGGCCCTCCCCCCGTGGAAGCAGTGCCACTGCCACCACCATCTACAATGGGTAGCTGCAGTGCAGAACCAGCTATCCCAGGTCCTTCTAAGAAAGCAGACTGTGGGCAGCAAAAGACTATACCAAATACGTCTGCCAATAGAAAGAGGAAAAGGGTGCAAGAGAGAGATAATGTGTTTAACTCCATTAGAGAAGAAAACTCAAATTTGAAGAAAAGATCCCTTCAAATAATGGAGGAAAAACATGTTAAAGAACTGGAAGTTCTTGATAGTGTTCAAAATATGTGCAACACTGTTAATCAGTTTTTTTCAAAACTCATCACTGACTATGATCAGATTTTCAAAAAGTAGACACACACACACACACACACACACACACACACACACACACACACACACACACACACACACACACACACACACACACACACACACACACACACACACACACACACACACACACACACACACACACACACACACACACACACACACACACACACACACACACACACACACACACACACACACACACACACACACACACACACACACACACACACACACACACACACACACACACACACACACACACACACACACACACACACACACACAAGATAATGATTAGCATTAAAAGTAGATGGTTAAGTTTATTCATTCTTACATAGGTTAAGTTTATTCATCCTTACAAATTTTGTACTTTGCAATACTTACATTATACACCATAAGATCTTATATATAATTTCATTTTCTTTACCTTTTGGAACCTTATATATATTTTTATTTAAACTTAAAGTGTTAATCCTAGCAAGCAAGAACTAGAAAAGTAAAAGTATTATTACACTGGAGCCCAATCGGGTACACAGGGAAAAGTTCTTGAAACTGGCCCTCAGAACCATCTTTGAATTAATGATTCCCTAACTTGTGTGGCATCTAGTTCATGTTCATCTTCATCCTCCAATAAATCAACTACTTCCTGTGGCTCAATCTCAACATCTAACATGTCCACTCTTCTTGAAATAGCAATGTTATGCAAAATAGCACATGCCATCACAATTCTTTTTGTATTGGGAAGTTTGGTTCGCAGGGGTATGCTTAAGCATGCAAATCTTCTTTTCAGTACACCGAATGCCCTCTCAATACAGTTCCGTGTTTGTATATGAGCTACATTATACCTCCTATGCTTTTCAGTTCTTGGAGCTAGGAGTGGAGTCAGTAAATATTCCCGACTTGGATACCCACTATCCCCTAACAAATATAAACCCCTGTAATCTCCTTGATCTAGAAGATGACAGATACGACAATTAGAAAATATTCTTGAGTCATGTACGCTGCCAGGCCAACTTGCAACAACATGCATAAATTTGAGTTCTGAATCACAAATACCTTGGACATTTAATGAGTAAAACCCCTTTCGACATCTATACATCTCAACGTTGTTCCCACCTGGACTCTGTATTGGAATGTGTGTACAATCTATACACCCCAATACACCTGGCATACCAGCAATATCGTAGAGCTTTGAGGCCATCTGACGTGCTTCTGGCTGTGGAAATTTGATGTAGTCTGGTGCCAGGAAAGCAATAAGTTGAACCACCTCTCCAACAGCCCTGCATGCTGATGATTTTGCAATATCCATGATGTCAGCTACTGTAAGAAGGAAACTTCCCGTGGCTAGGTACCGCAAGGTAACTAGCATCTTCAAATGCAGAGGAATGCCACATCCTGTGGAAAGACATGCAAACATATACCAGGGGACTTTAGAAGGAGTTATATACACCCTCTCTCTCTGCGTTGTGCCTAGTCTGTTTATGAGGAAAATACAGAGGAGGGGATCCCTAGGCCCCTTTGCTCCGTAAGTAAGAAAGACTAGAAAAGTGTGGAAGAACCTTAAATTTCCCAATTCACTCCACATGAAAAAGGATGACAGAGTTGTAGAAAGAAATACAGAAGATGGTTTCCCAGGTCTTGAATCAGTAAGTATTGTAAAATAGTCTATAGCAATATCACCATCCACATATATACTTAAGTAAATAGCTACTGTTCCATACCTGTGCCAAGCCTGTCCACATGTGTACGTGGCCTAACTTCTTCAATGAGGTCTCGTACAGCATCCTTTGGCAGACGAAAACGCTCAAGGAATTCTTCACCAGAAAGATAATGAAATGGGTCATTGCGATCTTTAGGTACAATGCATGGAATCTTCACTCGTCGCAATTCTTCCATTTCAAACATTTCTTCATCTATGATTTCATCTAATGCAGCCATGGTACCTGAAAAGTGTAGTTTTTAATGGTCTGAAGAATAAATAGATATTAACAGCATATATTACTTAAGTCATTTCTATCTTTTTCTTCTGTTGTTCAAATGATACTATGGTATCATACATATAGGTACATACTGAAGTTGTTTACCACCAAAAGGGGAGTGGCCTAGACATACCACAAAATAGGATTTAAAGAATTCATAAACATAGGCTAGTTCTACAAAGACCTGGATCCGAACTTAGCCATTAGGTACAGTACATATGACAAGGTTAAGTAAAGATAGGTCGGGATCATACAATAAGAACTATTTGTTTAAAAGTTATCAAAATTATTCTTAATAAGGCAGATATGAGCTTGCTAGGCTGATATGATATGCATGGACAGTCAAAACTGAATCTTAAATTAGGTTAGATGAATTAAGGATAGGATGTTAGGTTAGTTTAAGTTAGCTTCGGTTTGGTTAGGATAAGTTTGGTTTGATTTCCTGGTATTATTTTATAAGTACGCCCCATTCACAGCAGTCACTTTAACTGGTCTCAATAGTAAGATCTCATTGACTTGAACAAGAAAAACCCATATTATACCCACCGCAAATTTATATTAACGACACCACAAATAAAAAAAAAATAATGGATATGTGGGTGGTGACAGACTCACAGGCGGTATATACTCCTCGTCCTCTACTTCTGCCCACTAGGCCAAGACTGAAGAGTGGGCGAGTGGTTCGATTTTACCGATTTCCTTTCCTGCATTTTGAATGGTTGTAGGGCATAGGTATGTTAGATTTGGGTGGGGGATAGGTGAGGTTAGGTTAAAATATGTTTGGTTTGTTTTCATTTCTGCCAATCTTACATTTCCGCTTTTTCATATTGACATTGATACTTCAGAAGTTATGACAATAAATAGGTTGGTTAAGTTAGGTTGGGTGGGTTAGGTTAAGTTGGCTGGGTTATTGTTTCCTTGGTTAGGTTACATTTGGTTCGTTAATAGGATCCATTCACTAATGTGTAATAAATCCATCAATAATGTCTTCTGATGTGTAGACCGCCACAGAATCGAGTGTTACCTGCAAGCTCATCAAGGTACCGTTTATACCTTTCCTCCATTGTTTCATCGGTCACCTCTTAATAGCCTTGAACTTAAAACTACAAATATACTCAATATACAGCCTCATGATCATTTTCATTTATTTAATCGTTTTTTTTTTTTTTCCTGGGTATGAGCTACGTACATGATATCTCGGCTTCAGTCTACTCCACTCCTTCCATATTATAGGTTTCGCCCTTTAATTCGTCCACTTACCTTTCTTAATAGTAGAAGCACACAGTAAGAATTCATGTAATGATATATAAATAACAAGATTAATCACACATACTTATCAAATTTAGCCAGTGAAGTAGAGATGTGACGAGTCGATTAAGCTGTTGTTGATGTTTGGCGTGAACTCACAAGGCGACTGCAGTAGACTTCAAAAACTAAAACGTATGCTCAATATAGCATAAGAAAAGCTTTGCTGTACCATAAAAAAAATTTGACATGGTAAATAGACTGAAATAAATTTAATTACAGTTAGCTTCTTTTTACATTTGGAAATTTAAGATACAAGGCGGTAGCTTTGGTCGCCCGGACACTTGACCAATGTTTTGCAAAACGCCTCGACCAAAGTTCCAATCTTTGGTTCACTAGCGGACAAAAAACAGATGGAAAAAGGCATTCTGGAACGGCGCAGGATACAAACTGCTTGGTTGGCTGCCTAACGGACCAAAAAGAAGTCATTCAGGAACCGGCTGTTAATTGTGTCAATTTGGAGCGAAAAGATAGTAATTCTCTTCTTCTTTTCTCACCACTCCAACCACACCGAGAGAGAGAGAGAGAGAGAGAGAGAGAATGTGCATATGTACGTGTGTGTGTGTGTGTGTGTGTGTGCTTTTATTTACTTATTTTGTTTTACTATGATCTATAGCTCTTGTAGGTCTACTTAAAGAGTAATGTTCAGCTTCCATCCATTATTGGCGCAGGCAATTTTATTTAAAGTGGTACCCATATTAGGGCCCATATCACCACCCAAGCGCATCTTTGGTGTAACAACCTAGAACCTGTCTATCATGGTGACATGTAGCTAACTTTAAACGACTCGACAAAAATCAGTTTCAATGCGGTTCGTGGGATTCGAATCCACGCACACCACCTTATCCACTACGCCACCGTGTGTGTGTGTGTGTGTGTGTGTGTGTGTGTTTTACTGTTTGATCTGCTGCAGTCTCTGACGAGACAGCCAGACGTTACCCTACGGAACGAGCTCAGAACTCATTATTTCCGATCTTCGGATAGGCCTGAGACCAGGCACATACCGCACACCGGGACAACAAGGTCACAACTCCTCGATTAACATCCCGTACCTACTCCCTGCTAGGTGAACAGGGGCTACATGTGAAAGGAGACACACCAAATATCTCCACCCGGCCGGGGAATCGAACCCCGGTCCTCTGGCTTGTGAAGCCAGCGCTCTAACCACTGAGCTACCGGGCCGTGTGTGTGTGTGTGTGTGTGTGTGGCTTGGTATCGATATTTTTGCTTGTTAATCCCACCCGTTGACACAAACACAATCATCACCACAAGACTTTTGCCACCACCACCACAACCACCACCGCCACCACCATCCCATTTCCTCCTCCTCCAGCACCAGTCTGGTTCAGCTCACACCACGTAATCTGCTTCACTGCGTGTTTGGAACCTCCGCCTTATGCTCTGCTCTCTCTCTCTCTCTCTCTCTCTCTCTCTCTCTCTCTCTCAAAGAAAAATGGTCTTGTTAATAAAAAGATAAACTAAACTATACACTTTCAGCCTCACCACATCTCTAAACTCATGTCAAAGATGTTTGTACAGCGAATGTGTGTGTGTGTGTGTGTGTGTGTGTGTGTGTGTGTGTGTGTGTGTGTGTGTGTGTGTGTGTGTGTGTGTGTGTGTGTGTGTGTGTGTAAGAGAGAGAGAGAGAGAGGGTATTTAATAACACTTTGATAGAGATGCCACCACCACCAGCAGTGAGGGGCGACACATTACTGAGTGGCGGCTCGTTATGTCCGTATCACACGGTCACGTATACCCGCGACAGCGTGTCGCGCGACCAGTATGTTCGACGATCAGATCACAGGAAACAGCACACGGCGTTGATCTTCCATCCGAGACCTTCACCACCACAACAACAACAAACCCGGGCGGAGCGCCACTGAACACATTGGACCCAGTTGACCACGCTATCTTAGCTGTTGGACTTTATGCAATTGTACTGCAAGAGCAGAACAAACGAAAAGGAAGGCAAGGATTTGGACGCGAAGGTGGCTAGTCCAGCACTTGTGGTGGTAAACAAATCAAAACAAAATTAATAAATATCGTATAAGTGATGGGTATGCGAATCATGAAAAATTACCGCATTATATTGATGATACATGCCAAATAAAGCATTGTGAAAAATAATTCAGTATTTTCGTGGAGTATGTTCATTATAGTCTTTCCACGACGGTCTTCCAGTCACGGGAAATGGATAA
Organism: Portunus trituberculatus; assembly: GCF_017591435.1. Taxonomy (NCBI): domain Eukaryota; kingdom Metazoa; phylum Arthropoda; class Malacostraca; order Decapoda; family Portunidae; genus Portunus; species Portunus trituberculatus. The sequence continues at coordinate 28,439 of NW_025541401.1, read as the reverse complement.
CGGTCTTGGATCATTCCCGATGACCCGCTGTCGGCGTTTTCTGCGAAGCGGTCGTTGATATTCCAGACGCGCGACACGCTGTCGCGGGTATACGTGACCGTGTGATCCGGACATTAGGATGAAGGGATGACAAGTTTCCATGTAAGGCGATCACTCCCCATCCTCTTCCCTCATCCTCCAGTAACCCTCTTCACTCCTCTGCAGGCTTCCACTCCCTCTCTGTCTCCCTTTTCTTTTTCTTTATTTTTTCTCACTCATCGTGGAAAGTGCGTGATGCTCAGTCCATTCCTGTCCACACCTCCGCTGTGGCAGAGTCTTGCTTCTTCCAGCCTGGCCTGCAGGTCTGCCGGTGTGAAATGATGTAACGAGGATCGTATGTACCGTTCCTTACATCCTCACATCCGCTCTATGGCACTAGGTCAGGATGATCGGGTGGTAAGTGGACAATCTCGTGATCACATGCGAGAATGAGGTTCTCCACTGTGTATTGCCAAGCTGAGCAGTTTTCTTAACAAATAAGTATGAGGTTTTCTTGTGTCGGGTGTGTTGGGAAGGTATCTTTCTGTCACCATCCAGTGAATTAAATATGTTTTGGTAGCTGTGATAAGGCGCATTATCCATTATGAGCACAGTCGGCTCAGTCAGTGATGGTAGGAGCTGCGATGTCAGCCAGCGAATGAGCATGTTGACGTTCAATTCACCGTGGCAGTCACCGCTGGTGTTCTTGGTAGGGAAGCAAAGGAATGCATTTCCAATGAAACCATTGATTGTGCCCTCCGGAACTACCACAACGCGCTCATTTTCTCCGGGCGGCACCTGACGGCTATACGTGGCAGGCTGAGTGGTGTTCACTCACTCCATACTGTGGTTCATCCTGGCGATAAGCCACGTTTCATCTAGGTAAACCACCTGTCTCCCCCCTCCTCGCGGTGTTGTGTAAGTGCCCGGAGAGCACTGATCCTGCGGGACACGACATCCATGCACTCCTTATTTGCACACATTTTCCATGGTGAGGTATTGAAGCGAAATCCCAAGTTGTAGGTGAGTCAGCACACTGACACCTTTGAGGCCTCCTCTTTGATGATGCTTGCCATCCTCAGGTGTTCAGTCAGAGCCAATTGTGAAAGTCGACCTTAAATAAAAGTTAATAGAACGGTGTGACAAAAGCTGAGCCAAAATATTATTTTGGTTAAACTATTTGTTTGGTTGCACTCTCTAAAATGTATAATACATTACACCGGACTTTGCTCTCCTTGCATTGATAATGATAACTTTCGCAGTATCTTTGTTATCAGTGTGTCACTTTCACCTCCCTGTTGGTGTTGTTTAATTTCTATAAAGACTGTTGCCGTGCTCTTCTCCCCCTGCACTGCTGCCCCTCTAACACTCTCTCCTGAATAATCTCCACGGTAACATTCCTCCCATCCACTTATCATATTAGGTCTTTTTCCCTCGCTTGGATCTTTTCATGCATATTTCATGTCGTCGCTTCAGGGCAGCGTTTCCCAACCTTTTCTGACCATAGCACCCTTGTTGTCATGTCTGAGCAGTCCAGCACCCCTAACTAATAAATATATTGTTATTAGAAGCATAAAAGAAAGTGAAGTGTGTGCATCACTTCCCAGCATCCCCTATGATTGATTTCAGCACCCCCAGGGGTGCTAGCTCCCCATGTTGGGAAACGCTGCTTTAGAGTGTTCTAGCTCCCCCTCTCTTCCTCTTCCTCCCAGCTCCTCCCTCCTCCCCCACTCACATCTTATCCTCTCAGCAGGAAACACAGAGCGGTAATTGTCACCTCAGACGAGCCTCACAGGACACATGACTGTCCCCCACCCTCTCCTTCCACGCTTCCCTCTCCCTCTCCCTCTCTCATTCCCTCCCTCTACTGGGTAGTTGCCGTAGGGTTGCCGGTCACGGTATTATTTTCTTTTTTCCGTCCAGTCCTTGTCACCACACACACACACACACACACACGTGGCATTACAACCTGTTCGAGGCGAGTGGTTCGGATCATGGCGATGCCTTGCATACCAGCGAACCCTCAGCGCCAGACTCTGCCGCCGTGAGGCTTGGCGCTGCATAAAGTGTTCACTCTCATTATTTAACACGTCCAAATAATGCTAGACAAGTATATACTATGCATTCATCAGCACGTAATGGTGATATGAGCGTGGCGGAGGTGTGCACCAATATGACGCGGCAGGGGAGCCAATCAAGGAGTGAAGGAGTAGCGGCAGTGCAGTGGTGGTGTGTGGTGTGTTGGTGGTTGGTTGTGTGTGCGTTGTGTGTCGTGATGGGCGGAAGTGATCGAGGCTTTTCTTCGTCACCCACGTCACCGCCGCCCAGATGTCTTCGCGAAGGAGAAAACAAAGGTACAGTGCCTCAGATGGGTGGCCACTGTGTCACAGAATGACTGTGTGGATGTAGCCTATGGTCCATGTTGTCTACGGCCGCCTCTCTCTCTCTCTCTCTCTCTCTCTCTCTCTCTCTCTCTCTCTCTCTCTCTCTCTCTCTCTCTCTCTCTCTCAGTTAGTCACTCGCTACTCAAGAACGAAATTGCTCCTCCCTCAATGTCTGTCTTAAACTTTGAGCCGAGAGAGCGATGAGAGACTTGCAGTTTTCGTGGTAGATAATTCCTGCCAGACATTATTTGCCACTCAGGTTGTCTTCCCAATTATTTAGAATGATTGGTTTTACTTTTTCGATTATATTTTCGTTCCCTGGTTTATCGATGTTCATTTGTGAAATTACGGCAGCATGCAGGATTACGACAGAACGAGGAGGTTGTTCTCGTCTTTTTGTGCTTGAGAGAGGACATTAGGGCAGAACGAAAGTGGAGGGATCCTGTCCTTGGCTTTTTGTTTATACTCGTCACTAGATTGTATGTTGTTGATATTGTGAATTTATTGGGTTTAACAATAATAGAATACAGTAAAATTTTAAAAACTTCCATCAACCAGCTACTGACTCACATTACAATACTACTAGTCTGGTGGCAGAATGAGGATTTTTTGCCTGGGTGTGTTTTGGCGTACATAAAATGTTTTATTGGTGATTCTGGTAAAACAAACCATACAGAACTCAAATCCGCGTGATGCCATTCTGTCATCCTTGAGCAATTTTTTTTACTGCCAAAATTCAAAATGGCCGCCGCCGAGATCACCGAAATTCGATTTTCGCCTATACCTTCGCCAAAAATGGACATAGAAATCTGATTTTGGTGTCTAAACATATGTTTTAAGGGTCTGGTAATCCATTAGAACACACAAATAAACTCTATCTCCTCTGATGATTTGTTTTACCGCACAATACAGTCATTGGCATAGAACGCATAGTAGAATAGTTGTTCTTATGGGCATGGTCTCTGTTGCTTTCAAAATATTTCCTACACAATGCACCTCTGACCGCTGGCGTATATTAATCATGCTAATATTGCTTCTACTATTGCAGAAACCTAATAACATAACTCTTTAAACTCGCTTTCTATCATATATTCCTTTGGTGATGGTGTATCCTCATTTTCAGGCTGTCAAACAAGATGGATTCTTCATCACAGCCCAACACCGCTTGCCTTTTGGAAAGTTGCATGACCTGTAATGATGGTGAAGCACCTCTAACAGTTGCGGGACCCGACAGACTCAATTCCATTGTAGCTGCTAGTAAACGTAGGGGTGATGGGCTGCATGCTTCATCTACATCCACATTACAAGATACATCTAGATCATTGTTCGTGCATAGAAACTGTGCTTCAACATACACATCAAAGACTCACATAAAACGCTTCTTACAAAAACAGAGGAAAATGTCAGAAGAACCAGATGTGAAACGATCTCGGCGTTCGACTATCACACCCTTCAAATTCAAAGAGCATTGTTTAATATGTGGTGAACAGTGTTCTTCAGAACTAGATTCGAAAAACCCTGAACGATGGCACCGTGTCGTTCAATGCCGAACTGCTGATCGCGGACATAACCAAGACACCTTGAAGGATGTTATCCTGAAAGCATGTAATGCGCGAAATGATGAGTGGGCACAACAAGTACGCATCAGGGTGGAAGGTGCTGTCAGCGACTTACATGCTGCTGATGCTCAGTACCAGCTACCAGCTACCAGCTGAAGAACCTCGGTCACCTTGATTCTGATTTCTCGGACGTCATATCAGAAGCGATATCATTCCTTGCTGCCTGTTATGGATCAAAGGAGAGAGACAACATGACAGCAGTTCGTTTCGACATTTGGTCACAAAAGATGGGAAACAAAAAACTCACGGCAGCACCACAGCTTAAGAGCCTTCCACCAACAACTGAAACGTTCACTGAACACGTCCACAGAGCCCATTTTCAAGCTGCAGTGTGGCGTGCAGCACTTGAAGTTGACCCTCCAGCATTTCAACACACACACGGGTGGACAACAGACCAGACATCAAACACATTGGTACCAATACTCTTACCTCCGAATGTGACAAGCGCCCCGGATGAGGTACTCACAATGATCAGATGTGGCTGCCGTTCAGTGCCGCCTTGCGCAACAGCCAAGTGCAATTGTTCTGCAGCGAGACTCTCGTGTTCAGTTTTCTGCGGATGTCACGGTGCAGAAAACTGCGGCAACGATCAAACTAAATCATCTGTCCTGGCAAATGAGGATTCGGATGAAGACTAATGATGACATTTTGGGATTGTCACAAGATTTGTGTGGTTATGTTGGCAAATTAGCATATAATTTTCGTCTTGCATACAACGGATCTCTGCTTGGTTCATTTGACTGTTTCCGTTCTTGACTGCTGTTTGTTTCTTTCATCCCTATGACTTGTTAATCACGTTAACTGTAGCGTGTGAATATATATGTTTTCAGCTTAACTGTGGGATATAAGTGTGAATAAAACCCATATTTGTCTAAACCCTATGCAGCCATCACTGGCATCACACTTTGAGCACTTTTATCGTCGAAATGTGAAAAACCATATTCACAGAAGGCAAATCGAGCTTATTTGTGTGTTCTAATGGATTCCCAGACGCTTAAAACATATGTTTTGACATCAAAACCAGATCTCTATGTCCATTTTTGGCGAAGGTATAGGCGAAAATCGAATTTCGGTGATCTCGACGGCGGCCATTTTGAATTTTGGCAGTAAAAAAAATTGCTCAAGGATGACAGAGTGGCATCACGCGGATTTGGGTTCTGTATGGTTTATTTTACCAGAATCACCAATAAAACATTGTATGTACGCCAAAACACACCTACACCCCTCTGCCACCAGACTATACTCGATCATTTTCCTGATTGTTAGGCATTCATGACATCAGCGTCTCGGGTCACTGGAGGAGAAATGAGGGGTCCCGCGCTGGCCCGATTCGATGCGGCTAGATCAGCCTTATTGGGTGAACACTGATGCTGAGGACTGAACAAAGATGGAGCACCACGGAAGTCATTGTTTCCTTAATTCCTCTCGCCTTATCAAATAGTTTCCATCACTCATCAAGAGTACTGGACTGATGGGGTACGAGGAGGAGGAGGAGGAGGAGGAGGAGGAGGAGGAGGAGGGTGACATTTTGATAACAGATCTGCTTGGAGAGCAAGTGAAAGGCGAGCAGGACAGGCGGTGCATATTTTTCATGTCTACAATCAAAATTCTTCGTAATGATGTTTTCCATGCCCTTGCTGGCCTAAACCCTCGGAAAGCTTATGGACCTGATGGGGTCCCTCCTATTGTTCTCAAAAACTGTGGTTCTGTGCTTGCACCTTGCCTGGCCAAACTCTTCCAACTTTGTCTATCGACTTCTACCTTTCCTTCCTGCTGGAAGTTTGCCTACATTCAGCCTGTTCCCTAAAAAGGGTGACCGTTCTGACCCCTCAAACTACCGTCCTATAGCTTTAATCTCTTGCTTGTCTAAAGTTTTTGAATCTATCCTGAATAGGAAGATTCTCAAACATCTGTCACTTCACAATCTTCTGTTTCGCCAGTATGGCTTCCGTCAAGGTCGCTCTACTGGTGATCTTCTGGTTTTCCTTACTGAGTCTTGGTCATCCTATTTTAGAGATTTCGCTGAAACTTTTGCTGTTGCGTTAGACATATCAAAAGCTTTTGATAGAGTCTGGCATAAAGCTTTGATTTTAAAACTGCCCTCTTACGGCTTCTATCCTTCTCTGCAACTTTATCTCATGTTTCCTTTCCGACCGCTCTATTGCTGCTGTGGTAGACGGCTACTGTTCTTCTCTAAACCTATTAATAGTGGTGTTCCTCAGGGTTCTGTCCTGTCATCCACTCTCTTTCTATTATTCATTAATGACCTTCTTAACCAAACTTCTTGCCCTATCTACTCCTACGCTGATGATACCACCCTACATCTTTCCACGTTCTTTCAGAGACGTCCAACCCTTCAGGAAATTAACAGATCACGCGGGAACGCCACGGAACGCCTGACTTCCGATATTTCTAAAATTTCCGATTGGGGCAGAGAAAATCTAGTAGTTTTCAATGCCTCAAAAATTCAATTCCTCCATCTATCAACTCGACACAACTTTCCAGCCAACTATCCCCTCTTCTTCAATGACACTCAACTGTCTCCTTCTTCCACAATGAATATCCTCGGCCTGTCCTTTGCTCATAATCTTAACTGGAAACTTCACATCTCATCTCTTGCTAAAACAGCTTCTAAGAAATTAGGTGTTCTGAGGCGTCTCCGCCAGTTTTTCTCGCCCTCCAACTGCTTTCTCTGTATAAGGGCCTTATCCGTCCCTGTATGGAGTACTCTTCGCATGTTTGGGGGGGTTCCAGTCACACAGCTTTGCTTGATAGGGTGGAATCGAAAGCTCTTCGTCTCATCAACTCCCCTCCTCTGACTGACTGTCTTCAGTCTCTTTCTCACCGCCGAAATGTTGCATCCCTTTCTATATTTTATCGCTATTTTCATGGTAACTGTTCTACTGATCTTGCTAACTGCATGCCTCCCCTCTTCCTGCGGCCACGCTGCACAAAGCTTTCTTCTTCCTCTCATCCCTATTCTGTCCAACTCCCTAATGCAAGAGTTAACCAGTACGCTCCATCATTCATCCCTTTCACTGGTAAACTCTGGAACTCCCTCCCTGCATCTGTATTTCCGAATTCCTACAACTTGTCTTCTTTTAAAAGGGAGGTATCGAGGCATTTGCTCCCCTAATTCTGGCTGACGGTTTTGGCACTTTTTGTACTCTTTGGAGAGCCAGCGCTCAAGTGGGCTTTTTTCTAACTTTCTTGTTTTTGCCCTTGGCTGGCCCTCTTCCCTACGTAAAAAAAAAAAAAAAAAAATTATGTTCAATGGTTGACAAGTTTTACAATTGTGGCTCACTTAAGGATCGTTGATGTCACAGCGTCTGCTTGTCGGCGGGAATCAGTGTTTTGTCTCCCTCTCATAGTGGTGAGGAAGCGAACACGGGCCCGTACCAAGAGTCACGAAGGTTTAAGGTCGAGGGTAGAAGGGAAGGTAATGTGGTACCAAGAGTCGCTGTCATTATTGGAACGAAGAGCAGAGGGAAGGTCGAAGGGAAGGCATGGGTGCCCCCGTGTTTTCCACATGACCTTCGAAGAAATATTTTATAATTTTCGTAAGCTGGAGTGAACAACGAATAGTATGAACTAAAATCAACATCAAGTAATATTGTCAATCTCGGAAAACCAATAGTTATGTTTCCACGTAAGTTACTATTCTTTTTATAATAGTGAATGATCGCCTTAAAATCGCGAGGTGGAAGAACGCAGTGGATCCAGAAAGCTCGCCACATAGCTGTTTTATGAAGCTTGTTTTCGTTTGTCAGGAAAGTTATACTGTTTATTTCATGGTAATAAATATTTTCTTTAGTGAGCTCATCCTCCAAACCTATTAAAGACCAAGTATGCGCATGAGTTAATGGAGAATAGGAAGTGACAAGTGAACTGCCAACAGACAGAAGGCTGTCAAAGTATGCAAAGAAAAGCCAGTCACAAGGTAAATACTAGCCTGTATAAGCAGGTTTAAAACAAAACCACAAAGATGTACTACTATGTAGGGATGTACACAGAGAATTTCACAAGAACACCACTTCACACCAACCCAGGACTTCTTATCAAACTCTCTCTCTCTCTCTCTCTCTCTCTCTCTCTCTCTCTCTCTCTCTCTCTCTCTCTCTCTCTCTCTCTCTCTCAACAAAGACAGTGAGTGACATAAACATTGAGTGCAATAATGTTAAAGCTAAGTCAACAGATAACTTTTCACTGAGTTGGGTGTGATGTGCAAGGATTTAGGTATAGGTATACTGACAGTATTGTAGGTAGTTCTCAAGATGTATAGTTCTGTATCCAAACCATTTCAGACCATGATTAATGTAATTCATGATTGAATATACTAATGTGTTAACTTTGGAATTTTTAATGATATGCATATAAATTGTGGTCTAGCAGATCCCAAAGAATACAAATTTCTCAACTCTTGTAATGAATTACCACTGCTTCTTGATATGGATTTTGTAAGACAGTGATTTCCAAACACATGATAAATTACCACTTTAGGGATAATGAAAGGATACAGAAACAAAGAAAGTTAAGAATTCTGGAAATTATGAAAACACTGCAGTCTGTAAAGTTGTTGAATAAACCTGTTATAAATACTGTTGCCTTAGAATATGGTCGTGGTGAGAGTCTAAACTGTTTTTAAATACGACTATAAGAACAGAATAACTAATAACAAGAGGTGACGGTGTGCTGCGTTATCAAATTGGTGTTCTCGCTTTTTTTCATCTTTATTAATTTATTCGTCTGTTGCTGCAGGAATGGCGCGGTTATGCTCATCTATATCGGTAAAAGCTGAATTCAGGCAGAAAACACTACACTATGCTGTGGAAAACAATGTAAATATTTCGCTGTACGTTACAATTACGGCCTGCGAGAAGGTGTCGCTCTCGCTAAAACAGCGTCTATTAAATTAAGCGTTCTGAGGCGTCTCCACCAGTTTTTCTCGCCCCTCCAACTTCTAACTCTGTACAAGAGCCTTGTCCGCCGCTGTAGGAGTACTCTTCGCATGTTTGGGGATGTTCCAGTCGCATAGTTTTACTAGATAGGGTGGAATCAAAAGCTTTTTGTCTCATCAGCTCTCCTCTTCTGACTGACTGTCTTCAGCCTTTTTCTCATCGCCGAAATGCTGCATCTCTTTCTATCTTTTATCGCTATTTTCATGCTAACTGTCCTTCTGATCTTGCCAGCTGCATGCCTCCCCTCCTCCTGCAGCCTCGCTGCACAAGGCTTTCTTCTTCCTCTCATCCCTATTCTGTCCAATTCTCTAACGCAAGAGTTAACCAGTAAGAGGGAGGTATCGAGGCATTTCCTCCCTAATTAATTCCTTTCTTGTAGAGAACCGGCACTCAAGCGGGAATTTTTTTTTCCCTTGGCTGGCCCTCTTTCCTACATAAAAAAAACAACTACATCAACATTATCATTACACCTGTCTTTTCCTTGTCTTCTCTTTATTCTTGTTTGTATGTAGTCTTATTGTTATCGCTATCATTAATGATATTATCAATATTGTGAGTAATACTCATAATATGGTTTTCTATTATCTTTATTAATTATTATTATTATTATTATTATTATTATTATTATTATTATTATCATCATTATTATGATGATTATCATTTTATGGTTATTGTTATTATTGTTATTACTTTCTCTCAATTCATCAGTCACGTGTCAAGTATTAGTCTACATACAGAATAATACACTTGCTAAAGGGAGTTTGTTGTGTTGAGTAATGAGTGTGTAGGTGACACACACAGCTGAAGCTGCTGCGTCTGCTGGTTCATTGTGTCTAAGCAAAGTCCACAAAAAACACACAGCTCAATGGCATGGCCCTCCACAACTTATGTATGTGATGTATTATTTGTAAGGCAAATAGTAAAGGAAAATCTCTCTCTCTCTCTCTCTCTCTCTCTCTCTCTCTCTCTCTCTCTCTCTCTCTGGTGGCGGCGATTCTCTTCAATAATGTGTGTGTGTGTGTGTGTGTGTGTGTGTGTGTGTGTATTTGCACGGCGCGGACTTGTGATAGGCAAGCTGCGCTGCCTGACGCCGCCATTGGGTCAGGATAGTCTAGGCAGAGGTTAGAGCGGTGATTCACAAGCTGTGCACCACAACTCTCACCAAAGTGTTCCTTAAGGAAGCGCATGCTTTTTAGCAAGCCAGCACTGCACTGACTGCAAGGGTTGGTGCACCGACACTCCGAAATTTACCTTTACTGCTTCACAAAGTACAACAAAGTTTGGAATCTGATAAATTAAAGGCTGCTTATCTCGTTTACAAAGTAATGTTAGTTGAAAACAGTAGATTCACACTGTCTGGCAACATTAATCATTGAGACTTCCAAACACTCGCTTATCTATTTCTGTTATTTATTCATTTATTTATTCAGCTATTTATTTTTTTTTTCAAGAATGATAAAGCATGACATTTGTCCCTCGACTAAGTTTCAGCTCGGCGTGATCTGCCATGCAACACAAAGGAAATGTCTGCCGCTACGCTTGTCCTGTTTCATTGTCGCTTCTGTCCTCTCTTTGCTCTCATCGCGTCTGTTCTACTGTTGCTCGTCTTGTGTCAGTCTGCTATCAAGGATTCTTCCTCCTTTTCCTGTTTGATATGTTCTTTTATTTTTTCTCTCTTCATAGTGTCCTCCTCCTCCTCCTCCTCCTCCTCCTCCTCCTCCTCTCTGCTTTGCTGTCTTGTCTCTCACACTGTGTAGTTAGTATAGAATAGTTAACCAAGCTGCTTAGTAAGGACCCCCAGGGTCTGTTGTTGCTTGGTTTTTCCTTTGTGTTCCTTTGTATTCCTTTACACTCCACAATTTTCTCCTTGGGACAGACTGCTTATCTCATCGGAACGAGTCTTGAAGGGTCAACATGAATGGCGTGGTTTGTTCTGGTGTTCTCTTACTCTTTCTCCTCC
>NW_025541401.1:0-15000 GCF_017591435.1 Portunus trituberculatus | reverse complement strand
CTGTCATTACTTTGAGCCTGACCTCGCCACACAGGACAAAAACACGTCCCCCTTTTCATTCCTGCTGTACACATCACGTTCCCCTCCGCCGAGCAACTGCTTCCCGCGCACTCTCGCCAATAGTTCCCCGCGTGTAGCATTTCCCTGTCCTGTTGTGTAACTCTCGTCAATTTGTAGCCTTGTTTGCGCTGCCACTCTCCTCTCCTGGTGCGTTATTTGTACCGTGGTGCTTGTGTCTCGCGAATGACAATTGTGAAGTTTTTGTAAGTGTTTGTGTCGCATTAGTGGTGGGTGTTGTGGACTCAGTAATGATGTTAATAGTCTGAGTCAAGAGGGAAATTTAAAAGAAAGATTGGAAAGGGTTCTAGATGAGGGTGATGGATGGATTTAGGTAGCTTTGTGTACACAGGGACTGCCACGTGTAGGTCTGACAGCCTCTTGCATCTTCCTTAATTAAATATGTTATGTTTCTTATGTTCTTCACTGTACGACCCCTTCTTCCTTCTCCTCAGCTGTTTTTTTCTTTCCATACTCTTCAAAATTTACAAACTGTCTTGGTTGAATGTTTTATAAGCATTTCAGTAATATTTTTCATGTCGTTGTTCACATTTCTCGTGTCCTGCTTCCTTGACACCTCTCATTACCCAGTCAGCCTTGTCCACCTTCTTTCTCTCTCCTTCTCCTCGCTCCCTCCACCTTGCTCATTTCTTCACTTCGAGCAGTCACTCACGCCTCCTCTCGTCTTTCTTACCGTGTCTTCCTCTGTGTCACTCAGTGTCTGCTTTTTAGTTATTCAGTCGTTTAAGGAGTTGTTGTCAGTCATTTGATATTTTTAGGTCAGTTTTACCACCTCCTCCTCATCATCCTTCTCTTCACCCTTCCTTACCTCATTTTCCTTCACTTTTTGTATTTGGTTTCTTTTGTGCTGTTGTGTTTGTTAATAAATTGTCACTTTCTTTTTTTTCTTTGTTCTAATTTTTTTCTTCTCCTTTCGTCGTCTATTTCTTTCCTTTCTCCTCACATTTTTTTCATCAGTTCGCTTTAACTTTCAATTTATTTTGTCTTTGGGGAAGGCGGACCAACACATTCCTATTTTTTTCTTTTTATGTTTTGTTTACCGTTGAGTCTCCTCTCACCTATTTATTGCCCTCTCATCTTCAACTGCCTTTTTTCCTATTCTTCCTTCTTTTTATTTTCATAATATTTGTCTTTTTAACTTTTTCCCTCATTTTCTTCTCATATCTTCGTTTCATTTGTGGAGGAAATGCCACGATACCTCCCTCTTAAAAGAAGACTAGTCGTAGGAATTCGGAAATACAGATGCAGGGAAGGAGTTCCAGAGTTTACCAGTGAAAGGGATGAATGATTGAGAGTACTGGTTAACTCTTGCATTAGGGAGTTGGATAGAATAGAGATGAGAGGAAGAAGAAAGCCATGTGCAGCGAGGCCGCAGGAGGAGGGAGGCATGCAGTTAACAAGATCAGTAGAACAGTTAGCACGAAAATAGAGCTAAAAGATAGAAATAGATGCAACATTCCGGCGGTGAGAAAGAGGCTGAAGAGTTAGTCAGAGGAGGGGAGTTGATGAGACGAAGAGCTTTTCATTCCACCCTATCTAGTAAAACTGTGTAACTGGAACCCACCCAAACATGCGAAAAGTACTCCATACAGAGACAGATAAGGCCCTTATACAGAGAAAGCAGTTGGAGGGGCGAGAAAAACTGGCGGAGACGCCTCAGAACACCTAACTTTATAGAAGCTGTTTTAGCAAGAAATGAGATGTGAATTTTCCAGTTAGATTATGAGCGAAGGACAGACCGAGGATATTCATTGTGGAAGAGGGAGACAGTTGAGTGTCATTGAAGAAGAGGAGATAGTTGTCTGGAAGGTTGTGTCGAGTTGATAGATGGAGGAAATGAGTTTTTTGAGGCATTAAAACTACTAGATTTTCTCTGCCTTAATCGGAAATCTTAGAAAGATCGGAAGTCAGGCGTTGTGTTGCGTCCCTGCGTGAACTGTTGACTTCTGAATGGTTGGTCGTCTCTGAAAGGACGTGGAAATATGTAAGGTGGTATCATCAGCGCAGGAGTGGATAGAGCAAGAAGTTTGGTTAAGAAGATCATTAATGAACGATAGAAAGAGAGTGGGTGACAGGACAGAACCCTGATGAACTCCACTATTAATAGATTTAGGAGAAGAACAGTGGCCGTCTACCACAGCAGCAATAGAGCTGTCGGAAAGGAAACTTGAGATAAAGTTGCAGAGAGAAGGATAGAAGCCGTAGGAGGGCAGTTTTGAAATCAAAGCTTTGTGCCAGACTCTATCTAAAGCTTTTGTTATGTCTAACGCTACAGCAAAAGTTTCACCGAAATCTCAAAAATAGGATAACCAAGACTCAGTAAGGAAAGCCAGTACATCACCAGTAGAGCGATCTTGACGGAAGCTATACTGGCGATCAGACAGAAGATTGTGAAATGACAGATGTTTGAGAATCTTTCTATTCAGGATAGATGAAAAATTTTAGACAAGCAAGAGATTAAAGCAATAGGACGGTAGTTTGAAGGGGTTAGAACGGTCACCCTTTTTAGGAACAGGCTGAATGTAGGCAAAGTTCCAGCAGGAAGGAAAGCTAGAAGTCGATAGACCAAGTTGGAAGAGTTTGGCAAGGCAAGATGCAAGCACGGAAGCACAGTTTTTGAGAACAGTAGGAGGAACCCCATCAGATCCATAAGCCTTCCGAGGGTTTAGGCCAGCGAAGGCATGGGAAACATCGATACGAAGAATTTTAATTGTAGACATGAAATAAACAGAGGGAGGAAGAGAGGGAGGGACAAGCCCAGAATCGTCCAAGGTGGAGTTGTGAGCAAAGGTTTGAGACAAGAGTTCAGCTTTAGAGATAGAACAGATGGCAGTGGTGCCATCAGGATGAAATAAAGGAGGGGAAGATGAAGAAGTGAAGTTGTTTGAGATGTTTTTGGCTAGATGCCAGAAGTCTCGAGGGGAGTTTGAGTTTGAAAGATTTTGACATTTTCTACTTATGAAGGAGTGTTTGGTAAGGTGAAGAACAAACTTGGTATGATTCCGGGCAGAGATATAAAGTGCATGAGATTCAGGAGATGGAAGACTCAAGTACCTTTTGTGGGCAACCTCTCTATCATGTATAGCACGAGAACAGGCTGAGTTAAACCAATGTTTAAAAAGTTTAGGTTGAGATAAAGAATGAAGAATGTACTCTTCCATGCCAGACACTATCACCTCTGTTATGTGTTCAGCCTATATCAGATGTGTGTCATCATTATATTCAGTCTTTCATTAACATTTCTTTTTCATTTTTTCCTTTATATGAGTGCTTACTTTCTTCTGTATTTACTCCACTTTTTTTTTCCCTTGTCAACAGCGATGACTAAAAATTTCACTCCTTTCGTGTCTATCATGCAGAAAAAAAGTAATTTGTTCCTTCGTTTTGTTTGAACAGTAATTTAGTTGAAAAATGAAATATTTCTTTGCTTCTGAAGAAAATCTGAGGAGCTTCAACTTTTGTTTGGCTTCTCAAACATTTGATGAGAGGCGACAGTTGTGCCGAGAAGAAAAGGAGTTCCTGCTGAGGAGCAGAGAATAGGGTGAAAGTAAGAGACAGAATGAGGCAGGAGACAGTGACAGTGGTGTGATGCGGCGAGAGTGGGAAGGAAATCACGAAGAAGAAAAGGAGAGGGATTAATGAAAGATGAGGAGAGGAGGAGGAGGAGGAGGAGGAGGAGGAGGAGGAGGACAAAGGTTTGACGGATATTGGAAAGGCAAGCAGGTGCTCCTTGGCGCCATTAGTTGTGTGGCGGAGAGGCGGCCACGACCTTTGTGAGATTTATTAAAGTTATTACTATCACCGGTGTGTGTGTGTGTGTGTGTGTGTGTGTGTGTGTGTGTGTGTGTGTGTGTGTGTGTGTGTGTGAGAGAGAGAGAGAGACAAGACAAGACAAGACAAGACAAATTTATTTATGCTCAGACTTTGACAAAAGTATGGAGCACAGCTCCTTCACAGTAAACATCTCAGAGTATCCAAAAACTCTCTTTACACATTATCTAAAAATAGAAAGTACAGACTTGATAAATAATGCTGCTCTACGTTGTATCGTGTATCTGTTATTTTGCAATAACTCCACAAATTTGTACCTGTTTGGACTATTTCTGTAATACATGGGCAAATACTTTATCCCAAGTTGTGTAATTTCTTGATTGTTACATTCTAATAACACATGATATTCGTCTCCTATTACATTATTATTACATTTATCACAAGTCCTTTCCTCTCTTGGAATTCTGTTATATCTACCAGTCGCAATTGGTAATCTGTGATTGTTAGTTCTTAGTCTACATAGAGAAAATCTAGATAGTTTTGGCAATTTTACTAAACTTTCTAAGGTAAAATTATCTTTATAAGAAACATAAGTATTACATGAAGATTTACTACGTAATAATGAGCGCCATTCAGTTATCCATTGATCCTTAACATTTATCTCAAAAACATGTCTCAACCATACGTAGTTACTTACATCTTGACAAATCCATACACCCGACAGACCCGGACTATTCAACAATGTTCTTGTGTAGCTCAACCATGGTGATTTGAATGTGTTTTCGTTATACAACTTCAAAAGACATTGATACATCACATAACATAATTTCACTTGTTTGCCAGTCAGCAGCCTAGACCAATAATTCAACATTCTTGTTTTTATATGTATACTGACAGGATACTTACCCAACTCCCCATATACCATTGCATTACACGTAGTCTTATGAACATTCAGGATGTGTTTAAAAAATGTGACGAACATTTTCTACATCTTTGGAGGTATCAAATCCCCAAATCTCACAACCATATGTAATAACTGGTAACACCATAGCGTCAAACAACTCTAGTTGGAGATCAATTGGTAAATCAAACTTTCGACATTTGGCAATTAGACTGTACATAGCTCTTCTTCCTTGCTGGCAAAGTTGTGTTTGACACATTTTAAAACTTCCGTTGTAATTCATAATAACACCTAAATATTTATACTCATCAACGATTTCAATATTCTCTCCTTTAAGTTGAAAGTTAGAATTTCCTACTTCACATTTTTCCTTGGAAAATATAGTAATTTTGGTCTTTTTACAATTAATGTCAAGCTTCCATTTCTCACAATAATTTTCCATAGCTTTAAGAGCATTACTAATACCTTCTTCATTCTCAGCTAGTATAACCGTGTCATCTGCATGCATTAGTACCAGAACTTTCAGCATGTCATTCACCCATTGATCTCCAATACTGATATAGTTACAATTATTTTCCAATAGATGCTCTTCATTGTCATTCACGTATAGAGAAAACAAAAGTGGCGAAATGTTTTCACCCTGTCGAACGCCAGTAAAGCTTACAAAATAATCTGAAATTTCTTGGTTAACTGAAACACAAGACGTTATGTTGCTAATGTCCCCAGGTCGGACTGCCCTCTGCTGTCGACCTTGGGTGTCTTGACACTTCATCTAATACTTTCACTATCAATTTCTGCAACATTCGTGGCCTTCGTTCTAATTTTCAATCTGTGGAACACCACCTCTCCTCTACTAAACCTCATCTTCTCTTCCTAACCGAAACACAGTTGTCTGTGACTACTGACAGCAGCCCCTTTTCTGTTCCCTCCTACTTGCTCTATCCTCATTTTCAATCCAAAGCTGGATGTTGCGCATATGTGCGTAACGACACCACTTGCTCTCGTGCCCACAATCTTGAATCTTCAGAATTTTCTACCATCTGGCTAAGACTTCAATGTCACTCTCTAACTAAATTCATCTGTGCTGTATACCTCTCACCTAATTCCTCTGTGCTGTATACCTCTCACCTAATTCCTCTGACTATGTAAAATTCTTTGACTATTTGACTTCCAAGGTGGAGCACATCTTATCTCACTTTCCTTTTGCTGAGATCTCCATTTTAGGGGATTTCAATGTTCACCACCAGCTTTGGCTTTCATCTTCTTTCACTGACCAACCTGGTGAACAAACCTTCAACTTTGCTATCCTTCATGACCTAGAGCAGCTAGTGCAGTTCCCTACCCGTATTCCTGACCGCCTTGGAGACACGCCCAACATTCTTGATCTTTTCCTAACCTCCAACCCTTCTGCTTACTCTGTTAAACTTTCCTCTCCGTTGGGCTCCTCCGACCACAATCTAATTTCCGTTACCTGTTCTATCACTCCAGTGCAGCCTCAGGACCCGCCTAAGCGGAGGTGCTTCTGGC
This sequence comes from Portunus trituberculatus, assembly GCF_017591435.1. NCBI lineage: Eukaryota > Metazoa > Arthropoda > Malacostraca > Decapoda > Portunidae > Portunus > Portunus trituberculatus. The sequence continues at coordinate 8,723 of NW_025541401.1, read as the reverse complement.
ATTTTAACTCTGCTAAGTGGGAGGAACTAAGGCAGTACTATTCTGATTTCCTTGGGATGATTATTGTTTTCATGTCAGAGATCCTTCTCTTTGTGCCGAGCGCATAACAGAGGTGATTATCTCTGGCATGGAGCTATACATTCCTCATACTTTCTCTAACCCTAAAGCTAAAAAGCCTTGGTTTAACTCTGCTTGTTCTCGTGCTGTCAATGATAGAGGCGGCTCACAAACGGTTCCGTAGCCATCCAACTGCTGAAACTCATGCCCTATATATTTCTGCCCGTAATCATGCCAAATCTATTCTCCAACTTACTAAAACTCTTTCATCAATAGAAAATGTCAAAGTCTTTCCAATTCTAACTCCTCTCAAGATTTCTGGCATCTAGCCAATAATATCTCTAACAACTTTACTTCTTCGTCTTTCCCTCCTTTACTTCATCCAGATGGCTCTACAGCTGTCTCTTCTTTTTCTAAAGCTGAACTCTTCGCTCAAACCTTTGCTACCAACTCAACTTTGGATGATTCTGGGCATATTCCTCCTACTCCTCCACCCTCTGACTACTTCATCCCTAAAATTAAAATTCTTTAAAGACGTTTTCCTGGCTCTCTCTAGCCTTGATTCTCGGAAGGCTTACGGTCCGGATGGAGTCCCTCCTGTTGTTCTCAAAAACTGTGCTTCCGAACTCGCTCACTGCCTGGTCAAACTCTTTCATCTGTGTCTCTCTACTTCTATTTATCCTTCTTGCTGGAAGTTTGCTCACATTCAACCTGTCCCTAAAAAAGGTGACCACTCCAATCCTTCTAACTACCGCCCTATAGCTTTGATTTCCTGCCTTTCTAAAGCCTTTGAGTCTATCCTTAATAGGAAGATAATGAGGCATCTATCAGCTCACAACCTTCTCTCTGATTGCCAGTATGGTTTCCGTAAAGGCAGATCTACTGGTGATCTTCTTACTTTCCTAACTGAATCTTGGTCATCCTCTTTTAGGGACTTCGGTGAAACCTTTGCTGTCGGCCTTGACATATCGAAAGCCTTCGATAGAGTCTGGCACAAATCTTTAATTTCTAAACTACCCTCCTACGGATTCTATCCTTCTCTCTGTACCTTCATCTCCAGTTTCCTTTCCGATCGTTCTATTGCTGCTGTAGTAGACGGTCACTGTTCTTCCCTAAAACTATCAACAGTGGTGTTCCACAGGGTTCTGTCCTATCACCCACTCTCTTTCTATTATTCATCAATGATCTCCTAAATCTGACTCAATGCCCTATCCACTCCTATGCTGATGATACCACCTTGCATTATTCAACAGCGTTCAACAGACGCCCAACCCAACAACAATTAAATGACTCAAGGCGAGATGCTATAGGACGCCTAACTTTTGATCTTTCACTTGTTTCTGATTGGGTCAGAGAAAACCTGGTTTTGTTCAATGCCTCAAAAACTCAATTTCTACAACTATCTACTCGACATAACCTTCCAGACAACTATCCTCTCTTCTTCAATAACACCCAACTTCCCCTCTCCTCTACATTAAACACACTCGGTCTATCCTTCACTAAAAATCTAAACTGGAAATTTCACATCTCTACTCTTGCTAAATCAGCTTCCAAGAAGTTAGGTGTCCTGTGGCGTCTTCGTCCATTTTCTCTCCTCCCAGCTGCTTGCTCTGTACAGGGCCTTATCCGCCCGTGTATGGAGTATGGCTCTCATGTCTGGGGGATCCACACACAGCTTTACTAAACAAGGTGGAATCTAAAGCTTTTCGTCTTATCAACTCTTCTCCTCTAACTGACTGTCTTGATTCTTTAAGTCACCGCCGCAATGTTGCATCTTTATCTGTCTTCTACCGCTGTTTTCATGCTGTCTGCTCTTCTGAACTTGCTAACTGCTTGCCTTCCCCCTCCTGCGGCCTCGCTGCACAAGACTCTCTACTTCTTCTCATCCCTATTCTGTCCATCTTCCTAATGCAAGAGTTAACCAGTATCTTCACTCCTTCATTCCCTACACTGGTAAACTCTGGAACTCTCTACCTGTGTCTGTATTTCCACCTGCCTATGACTTAAACTCTTTCAAAAGAGGAGTGTCAAGACACCTCTTACGTTAACTGGACCCTCCTTTTAGATTTTTTTGTTTTTTCTCTTTCTCCTACTTTCCTCTTAACAGGGCCTGGCAACCAGCGGGATTTTTTTTTTTCCAACACTTTGTTTTCCCTTGGCCAGTGCCCTTGTAATGTAAAAAAAAAAAAAAAAAACATGTTCCTTATAACTCTGATAATTTTTCCATTAATCCCAGCTTTAAGGATTTTATGTCACAAAGCATCTCGCCATACAAGGTCAAACTCCTTTCTGTAATCAATATATAGACAATACAATTTCTTCTGCCTGGAGAGAAATAGATCAATAAGATTTTTAATAAGAAAAACATGATCAATGGTAGAATACCCCTGCCTAAAATATGTCTGCATTTCCTTTATAATACTGTTGTTGTCACAAAATTCCATTAATCTTACATTTAGTATTGTTGTAAATAATTTTCCTAGACAAATTAATATAGTTATGCCTCTGTAATTGTTAACATCATGCATATCTCAATTATTCTTATAAATGGGGACAATCATTCCAGTCAATCAGTCTTCAGGGATGTTTACTGTTTACAAAACTTTGTTAAACAACTTAGTATAGAGAGGGCATAGTATATGTTTGGTGTTCTTGATATATTCATTAATAATGTTGTCAATACCCGCGGCTTTGTTATTCTTTAACTTAAGTATGCATTTATTAACCTCCTCCTCGGTAATCTCTTTATTAAGTGGACTGTTATCATCAATGTAAATGTTAAAGCTCGTCGGAAAATCTTCAATATTCCCTTCTTGTGTTAGTTTCTTAAAATGACTCATAAATTCGGTTATCAAAATAGTTATCTCAGACTTTTTTTGTGCACCTTGTAAAATTTGCCAATACAATTTAGGGTCCTTCGCTTTAGCATTCCTCAATTTTGCAATAAAATCATTTTTTTCTTTAGTTTTGATCCGTTTCAATTCCTCTTTGTATTTTTTGCTCTTAATTATCATATCATTACGGCTACTCAAGGACCTCTCTATGTTATTTCTATGTTTTGCCCTATGATATTCTTTTATTCTTTTCTGCTTAAATAACACTGCAGGGGTGTTGCAGTTTTTACTTTTCTTGATAAACGTTTTCCTTTTCTTTGGGAATACTTTCAAAGCGGGATCAATTAATATTTTCTTCAGATCCTCATTTATCTCGGGCACAGATTTAAAATCAGCATTCTCAATTACCTGGGTCATAAATTCAAGGTTGATACTTTGAATGTACTCATTAACTTTCAAATTATTCCATTTTCCTGGCTTTATTGCTGGCTGAGAATGCTCTATCTCCGAAGATCTAATCTTATCCCCTTCCTCATGCACACACCTTTCCATACATTTCCTGTTCTTTTCAATACCAAAAGATATACCACAATGCACATCTGAAAAAGAGTGGGTCAAACTCCATCACACGAAAAACATTCACTTTAGTCAAAAGGATCGGTGAGCCTATTACATAATCCACTACCGTATTAAAAGTAGTAGTCTCCTTACCAACCATGGTATCTTCCCCTACTCGTCCGTTAAACATACACACTAAATTATTTTTACAAATTTCCAATAACTTCTTACCATAACCATTAATTCTAGAAGTATCTCTAGAATACCTATCTGTAGGGATACCAAGTTGCTGCATACTCTCGCATATATCTATTATTTTCTTTGTGTTACTATCATCATCTTCCAGACCAAATGGACTTGTATGCACAATGTCACTTGACGCACCAGTATGGACATTAAAGTCACCACACACAATGTGATAATAGTCATCATCATTATAATCCAATAAGAAATTATCTAATTCCTCAAGTAATTCAATACTTGAGAATCGTGAATTAGATGGTGGTATATATACGGTTGTTATCACAACATCTTTCATTAAATTTAAACAATACTTGTCTAAATGCTAAGACAACATCATAAATGCACATACTTGATATTCTCATGCATATATAAGTGGAATTTTTTAGTTTATGATGGACAAATGGAAAATGAGAACAAGATACGTAAAAAAGTAAGTAAGTAAGTTTAGGTTTTATTAGTCAAATTGTAATACGAGATATATTACAAAATGAAATTCTTCTTGGCTTTGAGAGCTCCCTAGTGTTTCTACATTAAAAGAGTAAATAAAATCAATGAAACAATGAAATATTAAAGGAAACACTGTAAGCTGCACACACACACACACACACACACACACACACACACACACACACACACAGTGGAAAGCAGCTCCTGTCCTTGGCCGGGCTGTGCAGGGAGGGGAGGGGAGGAGGCGGGAGGAGAGGGAGAGTCACTGACAGGAGATGAAAGAAAATACTTGGTATCACTGAGGTGTTCCTTTCAATAATTACAGATCTGCTGTATATTTCATTGGTCAGGTTGCCTTTCTGGTTGTGACTCCATCCGAATAAGGAGTGCCACGTGTAGGCCTGATGGCTTCCTGCAGCTTCCCTTGTTTCCTTATGGTCTTAGCTTCCCGGTGTGACAGGTGAGGTAGTTTTCTTGGATACTGTAAACCCTTTCAATACCACCACGCATTTCCTTATTTATTGTGCTTACTATTTCGTGGTTTTATATAACTTCAGAAACTCATGTGGAGGATTGAAATGGTGAAAACTGTGGCTATTAATCTTCTGGCCTCCATAAACCACTCCTAAAGTCAATGAAATGATTTATTGTACACAAATTTCAAGATAAAAATCATCCCCAGTAATGAAGGGATTAAGATTGATATTCCTTTGCACTGTGATCAATAAATTATCTATATCTATCAAGGTTAGGATCGGAAACTTTTTATAGATCAGGTTGCTCTATCTATCTATCTATCTATCTATCAGAAACGTTGTATCAGGTTGTTCAGGTTGGGGGAGGCAGCGCTCTCTATCTATTTCTCTATTTATCTATCTATCAAAGTTAGGATCGGACACGTTTAATAAATCAGTTTGTTCAGGCTAGGGGAGGCAGCGCTCTCTATCTATCAAGGTTAGGATCAGAAACGTTGGATCAGGTTGTTCAGGTTAGGCAGCGCTCTCTCGCCACCCTGCCTGTGGTGACCCCGCGGGGAAGTGGCCGTGATCGTATAGTGGTTAGTACATTGCGTTGTGGCCGCAATAACCCAGGTTCGAATCCTGGTCACGGCAGTGTAAATGCGTGGACTCTTTTGCCGGTCTCACTGATGAGCTGGTGGGTTTGAGCTTGTGATAAGAGTGATATTTTTTTTCTTCTTACGTTATCATAGCTGCTATTTACTTACTTGCTCCATTTATCTTTTTTATTCATTTATTCTTCTATCTATTTATTTGATTTACTCTTATTTCACTTAGTTGTTCCTTTGTAAATGGAGGTGGAGGTGCGTGGGTCACATTGGCATGTGTGAGTCTTCGTGTCTCTCTTGCTATGTGTGTTCTTCGTGTTGGTCTCGTCTCGTGTTCCAGGAAGCCTTCCCTCTCCCCGTGAGGAAAGTGTTGCTGAACTGTCCGGCGCGCCCTTCCCTCACAGCAGTTCACGCACAGGTCACGGTGCACGCCGCGCTTTGTGGCGGCGAAGAGCTTTGGTGAAAAATGTCGAAAAGGTTCATAGGACACCTTAGTATGAAGCGCTGGATGCGTTGCACTCTTGACTGACATACAGGATTCAATGCAAAAAAATCTGCAAACAACTTGAAACATCAAATTTTTCTGCTCAGATTTCTTCTCATTGAGAAAAAAAAAAAAAAACTTGGAGAACAGAAATAGTGAAGCAGTTCAAATTCCCGAAACGAATATGTAATTCTTTGTTTCATTAGTGTTGATGCATTGACCATGTTGTCACGGTGCTTCATCAAGGACGTCAATAATTAAGTAGATAGAGGAATAGATAGGTAGATAAAAGAATACTCTGCTGATAAAACTATGGAAGCTATTAAATTTTTCTTGTTTTTTTTACGGCAAATGGAATAACAACAACAACATTTCAGAAACAACGTCAATAAACTGCAGACCGGTGAATTATCACCACACCACACCACCGCCGCCACTACCACCTCTTCTTCCCCCTTCTATTTTTCCTCCTCCTCCTCCCAAAGCAATAACAACAGCAGCAGCAGCAGTAACAACAACAACAACAACAACAATAACAACAACAACAACACTAGCCCGGGCCAAGGCAGCAACACGTGTGTCGCGCGGGGACGGTTGGTGTAAAGTCACATTTATTGCATCCAGGAATGGCACCTTTGTGTCGCCTGATTCAGGAGCAGCGTGCGTGGCGGCCATGGTGGAGAGAGAGAGAGAGAGAGAGAGAGAGAGAGAGAGAGTGTGCCAGGATTACTACATTCATTGCACAACTCTCTCTCTCTCTCTCTCTCTCTCTCTCTCTCTCTCTCTCTCTCTCTCTCTCTCTCTCTCTCTCTCTCTCTTCTTAGGAGCATTATATCAGCCTTAACATTTTCTCATCTTCCACGTGCTATTAATCTCTCATGGTGCGGATCAAAGGAAGGGTGAGAGGAATGAAAACTGTGTTATGATATAAACGTCATACGAGGGACCAAGAGAGGGAAGCTTCATGACGTAATGGTAAGTGTGTCTATCTGTGTGTACCTAGTTGTGTGTGTGTGTGTGTGTGTGTGTGTGTGTGTGTGTGTGTGTGTGTGTGTGTGTGTGTGTGTGTGTTGTGTTCTGTTTATCTCTCTCTCTCTCTCTCTCTCTCTCTCTCTCTCTCTCTCTCTCTCTCTCTCTCTCTCTCTCTCTCTCTCTCTCTCTCTCTCTCTCTCTCTCTGTCAGTAATACATTTGCGATGCCTGAGCCACTAGTGAGGGAAATACCAGTTCATCTTTAATGATTAGCTTTTGACTTAGAAGTAGTATTATCTTCATCATTCCCGACAGTAGTTAATGGAAGGTAAAAATTCATAAGTACTTTTGTTGTTTTTTCTTTATAATATATAATGAGAGAGTTGTGTGATACTTGCTATCATTGTTTATTACATTATGTTGTATTTTATCCCTTTTAACTTGGTGGCATCGTTATTGGTGTTTGTGCAATAAGTGATAAACAGCAACTAAACAACAATAAAAAAAACTGTAAAATGAAACAAAATTAGACTTGAAAAATAACAGCGATAATAAAAATAATGCTCATTTCTATAGCAACAACATCAACAACATCAACAGCAACAATAACACTCACAATAAGTATTCACAACTCTAAGCACTAAGCAGAGGTGCATCAATGCCCTCAGTGAGCGTCAGGCCACGCCCTTGTTCCACTTGTGTGCAGAGGGACACAAGTTACCTTCCCAGGCAGATATCAATATCTCTGTGTCTCGCACCGCGCCACTGTGAATAAAGGAGGCCACAGTGGCGGGACTTTGAGGGGAGAGGTGGCACCTACTGAGGACACTGGGAAGGAGGGGAAAGTTGTCATGCCGCATTTTGTTGTGATGAGAGAACAGCATGATGGTTGTGAATTCCCTTGGTTGTGGTGTCTCGCTCTTGGCAAAATATTAGTTCGTTTGATAGCCAACTTGATAATTAATACTTTTTCCTTCCACTCACTCTGCATGAAAAATTATCACTACAAGTTGATGAAAATTATCACTACAAGTTGATGATTAAGTGTTTAAACTTCTCGACAGGCTAGCAATGCTCTTCAGGGAGAGAGTTATTCAATAATGTGAACTGAAACTACTTCTTCCTGAACTGAGAATATAGACGAGAACCACAGTGATCATTATCACTGGATTATGAAGGATCACTATGCATAATCAGGTTTACGGCCATTTGACGCTTTAGTGTCATGTAAGCGCTGCCGTCGACGAAGTGATGGTCACGGTCAGTTATAATGATAGTAATTATAATAACAAGCACATGCTGGAATGACTCCCGTCACAAATAGCACTGACAGTAATGGCGGCAGACCAGCAAGTACAGGAACGTCAATTGCAACACTTAATGGACACGACACCAATGAAGTGATGAACTTGTACAGACACACAGACACTTGCTGCACATAATCTCTGTCAGCGACACTTTCCTTCACACCCTCAATCATTTCACACACACGGAGAACTTTCATCAGTGATCAAATTTCCATATCAAATGAACATTGCGTTTTCCACATTAAGTCAGCAATATATTCTCATTAATTGTGCATCATTCAAAGGGATCTGAATGTTCATTGCTTCGTGTTTGTTTGCTTTGAAGGCACGGTAAAAACTGTTCAGTAAATGAAAAAATAAATCGAGTAGTGCACATTTTCAAGTATTGTGTTGTTTTATCCACAACACATGATGAAACACAGAATGGAGAAAAAGCAAGATCAGCCAAGCCAGGCGAAGAAACCAAGATGTTATGATGAGAGTTGATAACAAACCCAGTGTAAGAAACACGTGTTCAGCACACTGGGTTGTTTCCACTGGTGGCTTGCGTGACGCGGGACGTTCAGGTGAGGCGATAGTGCGCCCGCCTCCTCTACGTATGGTACGTAAAGGTGACAGGCCACGTGTCAGGCTGACATGGCAACACCACATGTAGCACTCTCCCTTTTCTCCCATACTCCCTCCCTCATCCAATTCTCACTGTCTTCATCAGTACGCTGATGACCCCCTACCTCTCTCTCTCTCTCTCTCTCTCTC
>NW_025541400.1:0-31692 GCF_017591435.1 Portunus trituberculatus | reverse complement strand
AAAGTTCTGGTCTAAAGGGTGTTTTCTTGCTGGTCTAAAGGTTCTTGCTGGTCTAAAGGGTGTTTTCTCTGGTTAGTTTTGCTGCTGTTCTAAATTGTTTTTTTTGTTGGTCTAAAGGTGTTTCTTTTTTTCTAAAGTGTTTTCTTGCTTGGTCTAAAAGTTTTTGTCTCTGGTCTAAAGGGTGTTTTTCTTGCTGGTCTATATTGCCTAAATTGTTTTTTACCTTGCTGGTCTAGTTTGCTGGGTTTTTCTTGCTGGTCTAAAGTTGTGGTCTTGGTTAAAGGGGTGGAGGTCTAAGTGCTGGTCTAAAGGTTTTTGTCTAGCTGGGTGCTAAAGGTGTTTGCTGGTCTAAAGTGTTGCTTGTGGTAGGGTTTGCTGGTGGGGTCTAAAGGGGTGTTACCTTGCTGGCTAAAGGGTGTGGTCTAAAGTTTTTTTTTTTCTAAGTTTTTTTTTTTCTGTTGTCTAAAGTTTTTTTTTGTTGTGTGATAGGGGTGCTATCTTGCTGTCTAAAGGGGTTTCTTGCTGGTCTAAATGTTTTCTTGCTGGTCTAAATATTGTATTTTCTTTTTGTTTCTTGCGTTCTAAAGGGTTTTTTTTTTAGGTCTAAATTTTTCTTTGGTTTAAATTTTCTAACTTTTTTTTTGTCTATAGTTTGGTCATGGACCTCTGACTAAAGTTAACGTGGTCTGATTTTTCTTGTAAATCTGATTATGTTGCTTAAAGGGTGTCCTTGCGTAAAGTTTTTTGTCTGTTCTGGCAAAGGGGTGTTGCTTCTGGAAATCGATGTGTGGTCAAATGTTGTTACTTGCTTTAAAATTGTATTTTAATGTTATTTTCTAATTGCTGGTGTATGTCTTTGTTAATGTTATGCTGTTAATTTTTTATTTGTGTATGGCTATAAAATGTGTTTTTTTCTTTTATCTGAGTGTTTATGGTATCACTGTGTCTATTAAAGATAATGTGTTGTGCTGGCGGGTGGTAAAGCTTGCACCGTTAAGAAGACTGGTAAGGCTTGAATTGGTGCCAGCAGCTGACGATATCGTACCGGAAAGCAATAAGTCTGCGACATGTTGTTACCTGAGACGACGCAGGAGCACGAGAAAATAGAAAAATATCAAGGAAGGCACAGAAACAAAACAGAAGAAATGGAAATAAGAGAGGCAGAAGATAGAAGGAAGAGAAGAATAGACAGAGAAGCAGAAGATCCTGGGACGAGCAAACAGTACATACGTAAAGCAAATTGTAAGATAACAGTACAGATCACATGCAGGTGAATCACGAGCATGACAACAACATCCAGGCCGGAGAGTTTCCACGGAGTCAGAGACAGAAACAGAAGCTGGCAAAAGACAAATACGAAAGAGAGATAATACGAATAACAGATACCAAGCTCATGGAGTTTCCAAGCGAGTATGAGTCAAAAGCAGAAACCAACAAAGGACAAATACGAATGACAGATAATACAAATAGCAGGAAGTTTCCGCGGACGCGAGATAAAGACGAAGTACAAGACTGGAAGAGACAAATACGATTGACAAATACATAAATAATGCTACATAATAAGACAAGTCGAAAATAAGCAAGCTAAGGAAGCAAAGGCAAATTAAAACTCTACAAGCATTTTCTGAGAAGTGACAAAACAAGAGAGAAGATTCTACAACCTTCGCCCCATATCTGGGTCCAGTGAACAAGGTCAGAAGGGCAACGTGACAGGCGACGAGCAAGACAGAAGGTCAGCTGACGACATTGAAGACGTGGAAACATCAGATGACAGTGAGTCAAGTGAGGAGATTGGTGAAGGATCTATACGGGAGAAAGACACGAAAATGAACTCTAAGGGTAATACGTTTCGAGGCAAAATAGTTGTGAAAAGATCTGAAATATACAGCAGCAGCTACCAGGTTAGCACTAGGAAGTCAGAGGAGAAATCAGAGAGAACCTTGCTGGAAGGAAGTCCCGGATCTGAAGGGATCGGACGAGGGCGAGACAAGGAGAGAGATGGCTCAGCTCAAATTATTGTTGTTCGTAAGTAGAGCTTAAAAGTTTGTAGTGCAGTCAGTCGCAGCTCAATTGGTGAAGGCTATGTTGATAGGATGTTTTACATTTGATTGTATCTTGTAACTTTATGATATTCTATTTTGTGATTGAAGTGTGATTTCTTGTGCTTTTGATTAGTGATTGAAGTATGATTTTTATGCTATATTGATTGATAAAGTGTGTTTTGATTTTAATTGATGCGAAGTTGTATTTTGATCGGTAATTTATGTGGGATATTCTTACGGTTAATCTAGTATCTTGTGATGGAATCTTGGTACAGTGCTGAAACGCTTCATGCGTAATTGATATTAGAACATCTCGTATGTGTATTCGGAGTTGTGTATTGTGTTGTTTTATTTAATTTTAGTCATTATATTTAGAAAGTTATTCGTGTATGGAGTTACCCTCTTAGGTATATAATTAAGAAGTACGTGCAACATTGCAATCACAATACTGGTGGCAGCGGTGGGATCGTAATCGTTATTGCAACTGTTGCATGCAACTCTCAAGTAATTGCAGATTGTGTAAAAGCGATCGTGTTGCACTGGATGTAACTCTGGACAGTGAATCCCTGGATGATCATTGAGGCGGTAATTTCAACATAATTATATACATAATTGAATGAAACGTATTGTTCGTATAATTAAGGAGAAACAGAGGGCGTCGGAAGAGCAACTGAGTCTGGCGTTTACTACAAATACTTCCACAATGTCGCACACTACACCTCCTTCCTCTCCTGGTGTTTCAGGAAAACCTCCAAGCATAAGTTCTGAAAAAATTGCAGAAGCCATTACTGATAATGCTAAAAATAACTTTGCGAAAGTCTTTGGTCTGCCTTATTTTTGTGGAGGAGAGGAAAGAAGTCAGTCTGCGCCACAGTTGAAATGCACCACTAGCGCTCATGGTTGGATTAAAGACATTGAAAACAGAACGCGAACAAACTGGACAGATGAAGGCAAAATTGAACTGGCGAAGCAATATGCTTTAGACAGCGCGTACTGCACATCACACACTGTGCTACAAAGTATCAGCATGACTGGGACGAATTAAAAACGAAGTTCCTTGAGATTTATCCAGAGGAAAGATCGCTTCCTAGCTTGATGAGTGAGTTGTCGTCTGTAACTCGTCAGCCTAGAGAAACGCTTACTGAGCTCTACATAAGAGTTGAGGGCATAGTAGAAATTAGACGCTATGAAACCTGCAGGTAAGAAGTATACAGTGATATTTTGTCTCCATTTTGGTCAAAACCTTACCGAAGGATTTCTCATACATTTTATCAGATGCGGACATGAAGAGCCGTTAACCGTGTATAAAAAGCTCTCAAATATGCTGTCACACCCTATCTTACACCTTACTGACGCTGCAATTAGAAGAGAAAACAGGGCCACCCCTGTTAACTCAGTAACTGTTAATGCAGTTATCCCAGAGAACTCAGTTGATCGCTCCCAACATAACAAGACCAGAGTGTACAGTCAGAGATGTGGACTCAGCAACCATTCTACTCAAAATTGAAGGGCTATTGAATGTTTCAGGTGTCACAAATTTGGTCATATGATAAGAAATTGCACGGTGATATTGCCAACATACCAGAGACCTTCAGTCGTTTGTTTCACATGCGGCATGCAAGGACACACGAACAGGGAATGTAAACGTAATGCAACCTACACCCAAAAAAAACCCCGCCAATTTCATACCTCAAAAAAAACACCTATGAATCGGTAGCATTGGCAGCATAAAATGATTTGTTATAAGGTATATAAATTACTCAGATGAAAATGTTCAGTTAGAACCCGGAAAGAATTTAGGTTTTGTTCAGCCCTGTACTAAGGAAGACTTGTCAGCCAATGAGGATCAGTGTACAGTCAATACCATAGCAGAAGAAGGTGAAGAGGAACATCTGGAGGGTCTTTGTAAGTTGATAGACACAATGTATTCTGATGGTACTGACGAGAACCAGACTTTAAAAGAATTAATCCGTACATACCCCTCAGTTTTGCAAGTGATGATGACCTCCAAGCGTGACACCCTATTTTATCACACCATTTTACATGTCCATGAAATATCTTCGTTTGACTTGGTATATAACACTTATTTGCATCACATTCTACTTAATGAAATAGTAAGAATATTCTTAGAAAGCTGTTTGTTGATAATACTGTGATTAAAGAACCATGAGTAGTATAGACTGAATGTTTTGATTGGAAATCTGGCAGAACAAACAACACCCTACGGGTCAGTACAATGAAACCAATCGTGATCTGTGTAGTTTTCATTGTTCGCTAGCTGGTTTAATTCACAAGTTGGTCCTGCCTTCGCGCCGAACTGTCGCTCTTGTGGAAGCCCTATTAAAAAAATATATACTGATATTCATGCCTACATACCTCATAATATAAACGTTTGGTTATTTATCTATGTGTCAGATTGAAAATTATATAAAAATATGCAAATATATGTTCCTAATGGTGCAAAGTATGGATGTACCAGTGTCCCATCAAAATATTTTTTGTAAGTCTAATAGTACATATATACCTTATCACAAAATTGTCAGAGTTTCTGCATAGGATAATGCTCCACACAAAAAGCGTAGAGCAAATATCACTGAGTAGCATTTATAAAAAACAATTTTCGAGTCTGTGCTGAAATAACCTGGCCAACATTACCGAAACCGAATTTTTCTAACTGAATCACAGCAAGCGAACTTGGTATGCCTTGTGATCTCAGAAAGTTTCTCAGAGTTGGCACTGTCCATTTTCTAAGTTCATCCTCACTAACATCCATAGTGTTATCCATAGGGAAGTCGTTGTGTAGCGAGTGTGGCGATGGCTCTTAACACACTAGATTTGTTTTCGTTTCGATAGAACAATCTCGGTGCATGTTAGACAATATCCTCTATACTGTTAATTTCTTAAGACTATTAATTGTTGTGATTTTCTGTATGAATATAATTCATATTAATTTTTATGGAAAGAAAAAGGCATTAAACTACGCTTTACCTATTAATGATCTTTTCTATTTTTTGTCCCAGAAATGGAGATGGTAAAGAAGAGCGCTCGACATATATATAAACATTTCCACTTTTTTAGCTTATATGCCACGAGTACATTATAACTATTTTATTAAACCATTTAATATTTACAAAATGTGCAGAAAAGTACGTTCCAGTTGACCAACTTGCTGTGAAATAATTAACTCATCTGGCGGTTGAAGGTACCTACATAGCAGATCGCGATCGGTCCCATTAGCCTGTTCGCACTCAGTGTTTTGATGCCAGACAGCGCTAGATTTTGTAATTCTTGCTGGAAAATAAGTACTTTTTGGGGCAAGTTTTACAAGCTGACACGGGTGTATAGTTGCACACAAATGCATCTGAAATTTAAGTAAATTAATTTCATGATAACTGACTGCATATAACATTGTTTGAGCCTCAATTCATAATTTCATATGATGTTCTTAAAACATATTGTGATTGCAATGTTGCACGTACTTCTTAATTATATACCTAAGAGGGTAACTCCATACACGAATAACTTTCTAAATATAATGACTAAAATTAAATAAAACAACACGATACACAACTCCGAATACACATACGAGATGTTCTAATATCAATTACGCATGAAGCGTTTCAGCACTGTACCAAGATTCCGTCACAAGATACTAGATTAACCGTAAGAATATCCCACATAAATCACCGATCAAAATACAACTTCGCATCAATTAAAATCAAAACACACTTTATCAATCAATATAGCATAAAAATCATACTTCAATCACTAATCAAAAGCACAAGAAATCACACTTCAATCACAAAATAGAATATCATAAAGTTACAAGATACAATCAAATGTAAAACATCCTATCAACATAGCCTACCAATTGAGCTGCGACTGACTGCACTACAAACTTTTAAGCTCTACTTACGAACAACAATAATTTGAGCTGAGCCATCTCTCCTTGTCTCGCCCTCGTCCGATCCCTTCAGATCCGGGACTTCCTTCAGCAAGGCTCTCTGATTTCTCCTCTGACTTCCTAGTGCCCAGCTGCTGCTTATATTTCAGATCTTTTCACAACTATTTTGCCTCGAAACGTATTACCCTTAGAGTTCATTTTCGTGTCTTTCTCCCGTATAGATCCTTCTTAATCTCCTCCTTGACTCACTGTCATCTGATGTTTCCACGTCTTAATGTCGTCAGCTGACCTTCTGTTTGCTCGTCGCCTGTCACGTTGCCCTTCTGACCTTGTTCACTGGACCCAGATATGGGGCGAAGGTTCTCGAATCTTCTCTCTTGTTCCGTCACTTCTCCGAACTTGTTCGTAGATTTCTAATTTGCCTTTATATCCTTGGCTTGTTTAATTTCGACTATTTCATTTTGACATTATTTATGTATCTGCCATTATTATACGTCTCTTGCCGCCTTCTGCTGCGTCCGCGGAAACTTCCCGGGTTTGGTATCTGCTATTCGTATTATCTACCCTTCGTATTTGTCTTTTGCCGACTTCTACTTCTGCCTCTGCCCGCGTGGGAGCTTTCCGAGCTTGGTATCTGTTATTCGTATTATCTGTCCTTCGTATTTGTCTTCTGCCGCCTTCTACTTATGTTTCCGTGGAAAGTTCCCGGCCTGGATGCTATTGTCATACTCGTGGTTCACCGGCATGTGATCTGTACTGTTATCTTACTATTTGCTTTACGTATGTACTGTTTGCTCGTCCCACGGGATCTTCTGCTTCTCTGTCTATTCTTCTCTTCCTTCTATCTTCTGCCTCTCTTATTTCCATTTCTTCTGTTTTGTTTCTGTGCCTTCCTTGATATTTTTTTCTATTTTCTCCTGCTCCTGCGTCGTCTCAGGTCACAACATGTCGCAGACTTATTGCTTTCCGGTACGATATCGTCAGCTGCTGGCACCAAATCCAAGCCTTACCAGTCTTCTTAACGGTGCGAAGTTTAGTGCGTCGTACGTCCGCCAGCGGTGCTGATTGTTTTTATTTCACTGATTATCTTTATATATAGGACGTGACAGTGATATCCATATTTTTCAACACTCTCAGATAAAATGCAGAAACCGAAATTGGCATCATTTTATTTTTAGTGCTCATACTTACTTAAATAAAAAATGATTGTTTTTTATCTTTATCTTATAATTTCATTAACAAAGACTTTTCATACACCAGCAACTTAGAAAAATAACATTAAATTATACTTTTAATTTTAAATGCACATGTGCAACAATTCATGTTGTACTTTTTTTCTACACATCGATTTCCAGATTAGCTAAGTCACCCCTTTGCCCCAGGAACTCTGAGACAATTAAAAATTCTAGCGCTGATAGGTGTCTACAACCCTAGCTGCGAACAGGCTAATTCAGTTTTACTATAGAGAAATATCGAGACGTGTGCGACGTTAACTTTGGAGTCAGAGGTGGTTGCCATGAGCCCAAACTATCGACATGATATATATTTATTTTATTTTTCTAAGTTGATGAAATGTTATTTAATATTCCAATATGAAAAATTTAGGTACTTTCTTTTTTAATTTAGATACAGTAAAACCTCGCTTGACGAACGTCTCTAAGGACGAACAATTCGGGAGACGACCCAAATATTTGTCAATATATTGACCCAGGGGAAGAAAGATATTTCGGGGGACGAACGCGGTTAACGGCTCGCCGGCAGGCGAGCCGTTTGTGTGATAGCCAACCCGGCTATCACACAACAACAAAACAAATCATAAGTACAAATAGAAAATAGAAACAGGAACTTACGAAAAATATTCCATAACATAATCTCCGTGCCACCACGATTTTCTCCTGTTTTTCCTGGGCATGGTGATGTTACCGGCGCGCTCTACTGTAGCTTCCTCGGCGTTATCCTCTCTGCTATAACGGGGCCCCACATAGCGGCACTGACTTGTGACGCTACACAGCTGTTGTGTAGCTCTGGCACGCTGCGCACATCCAAAGTCCTCTCTCATGACTGTCTTCTCGTATCTTGTCTGTCTTCCTCCCCATCCTCCTCTCCTCCATTCATTCCATGATGCCATCAACGTCTAGTCTCTCAAGTAAATAACCTTTTCTTTTTTATTCATTTTATTATCATTTTGATAGCATTTAGGTAAGTAAAACAATTTAGGCTTTTTATAATTATTTCGTTCATGTCATGCATACATTAAAGGTCTCTTTTGAATGGGTTTTATGGACAAAAGTATGATTTTTGGTCTGGAACGGATTAATGGTATTTCAATACATTCTTATGGAAAAAATGATTCAGGGACGAACAAATCGGGTGACGAACAGGATTTAGGAACGAATTATGTCGTGAGCTGAGGTTTTACTGTAATAGGCTTTTATTACATGTTGGGATGGATACGAAGCCATCTCAACTTTGCTCCGTTAAGGACACAAGCTGGTGGGAGCAACCAGTCAGGGAGGTCACTGTTTAGCTTGCTATATGTAAGTGTTAAGGGCATGCTGCGATCCAGATTTAAAAACATAATTAAATAAAAGTGAAAGGATTTATGGCTTGAAATTTTCAGAATATTATTAGCTACTGGCTGTTTTTGATGTGTACGAATATGAATGTGATAAAGTAATGGCGTCATGACGTTATGATGTCATGCATAGTTACATTCAAATTGCCACACAGGCCTTATTTAAAGTTCTTTTGAAATGTGCTTTGGCATGGACATACTTGAAAGATGCCTTAAGAAACGTAAGGAACGGTTTTTTTTTTTTTCAATATCTTATGTCATGATATGATTTTTTTTTAAAGTTTTCGCATTTCATGATGTCATCAAAACAGCATGACGTTAAAAAGTTGTTATTTTGCCTCATTGCCTTAAGAAAAAACTGTGTAATCACTTTAAAAAAGTTGTTATTTTGCCTCATTAAAAACTGTGTAATCACTTTAGGGAAAAACCGGTCTGACAAAGTGTTACCCCAATCGCTGTCAATAAGTACACCAAGTGTCAAGGCAGCATGTATAATGGTTAATTTAATACAGCTTTTTTTTTTTTTATCTCGAAAAATCATGTTTTGAGATACGACTCTAAAGATTTAAAAGTTTAGCACCCACGCTATATGTTGATCAAAACTAGTAAATTTGTTATATGGTGTGTGTTGATCTTTACAGAAACTGCACACAAAGAATGATCTAATTATTCCCATATTTAGTACTTTATTTCATGAGGTATTTACCTTGTGGTGACACTATCAGAATTCCTGCCTCTGGTTCTTTGTGCCTTTGCCGGTAGGTTTAGCTCACTGGTTGGTGTCCTAACAATGCTACTTCATAGATCTATGGTTTATTTTAACCGTCTGTAGGCACCTTCCCTGTTCTGTATGAAATAATCCTCTCCAAGTTAAATTTTGGTCCTAATCAGGATCGGCGCCTCCAGATATGTAGGTTCCTCCCTCTGCTTTCCTCTTCTCCTCCTCCTCATGTATTTTTCTAGTTTTCTTTTCCTTGATTTCATATTCTTTGCTCATGGTATCGAAATTGAGATCTTCTTCCTGACCCTTCCTTCCAAAATGTCCTTCCCTGCCGTGCCAAGCGCCTCAGCTTCACCTGCCACTCACCCATCATCTCTGCACACTTCTTTTCATTTATTTCCTATTCTCTCTTCTTTTTCTTCATCTCTCACATCTTCTTCAGCTGCTGTAGCCTATTTTGTTTGTTCTCCGAGTTGTAGTAGGAAGATCAGCAAGGAACAAAAAAATAAAAAGCCTAAGAGAGCCTGCAAGCAGGAGCGTGGCATAGCTTAACTCTCTCTTGGCCTTTCTTTGCCGCACTGGCAGGGACAGGGTGGTGTTACTGGTGTATGGCATTATGGCAAGGGGGGGAAGGAGGGGACCGATTTGACGGGTGGAGCCTCGCCATAGAGACCAATACTAGTGATGAAATGACAAAGAAAACAGGCAACGACTACAATTCTTAGAGAGTGTTTATTGCGTGACGCCCACCTCATGGCGAACGCCACTCATGTCTCTTTAAACGCGTCAGAAAGAGTGTTACCGTACGCATAGGCCCATCATTCAGATACCATAGGAATGCTCAATGTTTTTCCTACAATAATCAGGAATTGAAAATAAAAAAAATTCGTCATAATTTACAAAATCTGTACAGCAGCATGCCCTTAATATCACATACTCATACTGATGGTTTATTTTCAACCACTTCAGTTCCCTTAAAGAAGGAGTAACGTAGTCACCTTTCGCAGCGCCACCGAGGGCCATTTTGACTGCAAAATTTTGGATGTTTTTAGTGTGTTCTACCTGAGTGCTCTTGGTTGCAGCCCAAATGCTTTGTGAGACTTGAAACTAATGATTGTACCACAATTGTTCTTGTTCACTTTTTAACATTATCTTTCAATCTATTAATGATTCCTTGTGCTTTGTTGATTAATTCAGTAATGTGTGTCAAACATTTGATGGTTGTCCAAACAAATGTCTAAGTTCTTCACTGATGTACTGGGGTGACAACATTGCCGTCCACCATCAGGTAAGTGTCGGGAGGGATCAGTGATACGAGTCTCCTTGTTCCTATGAAGATGCATTGAAATATTTTGCCTTTGAGAATTAAACCATTTGCATTAAAGTATAGTTCAGTTATTGTAACAGTGTCTTCAGCTCTTTGTATAAGGTCTTTTAATTTGTTAATGTTACTTGAATGACTAATTTGGATGTCATCCGCTTATTGAATGACGTCACAACTTGGGAGGAATGAAGCAAGATCATTCACATAAATAGTAAAAAGAACAGGACCAAGAACAGACCCTTGAGGCATCCCATGCGAAATACTGGTCATATCAGACACGGTGTCATTAATTAATCGCACTGGTTGAGTTCTGTTACTAAAATAACTCTCAAACCAGCATGGATCGACATTACATTTAAGGCATTTATTCAGTAAAATAGTGACTTACGCTATCAAAGGCCTTTGATAAATCGCTGAGAGTGACTAGAGAGACTCTTTTATTATTCATGTTGGGATAAAAATTCTTAGTTAGTGTCAGTAGAGCGGAATTAGTTAGTGTCAGTAGAGCGGAAGAAGTTGGTAAGTTTGGTCTGCAGCCATGCTGAGTATTACTGAGCAGGTGATTTGACTCCAAATGCTGAATCAACTCAGATGAAACTATTTTTTTCCAGCATTTTGGAGAGGACTTGGAGGAGAGATATGGGGCGATAGTTACTGGGGTCGTTTGCATCACCAGTCTTTAGGATGGATACCACGACTGAGAATATCCAAGTTGTGGGAAAAATTCATGTAACTATTGATGTATTCATGATGGTGGTTAAATAGGAAACAATGGCAGGAAGAGAGTCCTTAAGGAATCTCAATGGTATCCCACTAAACCAACAAGCGTCACTATCATTCATATGTGCAATAGTGAGGAATAAAGTTTGGCAGTCAGTAGGCTCAGTCTGAGCAGACCGTTAGGATCTGTGTTAGCAGCGGGTTTGTAGTTGGGAGACGCGAGGAGTCAGTTGTTGGATGCATCTTTTCATAAGTATTTCTACCGAGGTTGGCAAAGAGCACATTGAAGAGGTTGGCAGTCTGCATGGTATTTTTCTTTGTTGTTACATGTGACAGGAAGATTACTGCTTTTATTATTAGAGATAAGTTATTTAATGGTTTTCCCTGTGATTTTACTGTTATCTTCTTACTGTCAATTTTTTTGTTGTAATGTCCGGATTTAAAATAGTGAATAGATCTTCTGACATGATACTTCAGGTTTTTATAAGTATTTTGTAGGTTTACGGTACTAGTGTCTTTTTGCAGGCTTCCAAGGCATTGTTATTGTTGTTTTGCTGTAGCAAAGTTGTCAACTCGTCATTAAACCAAAGGGCAAAAGATCTTTTCAGTGCCTTTGTCAGTAAGGATGTACAAACGTCAAGGCATATTAAGAAGACACCATTAATAATCTCAACTTGAGTATTGACGTTATCAGTAGTGTGGATGTTATCAAGCGTCTTACGTTCTGATATTAGTAAATTACAAAGTAAATGGCGAATATTTCATCAATTGCCTTTTAGGTTTGGCAATGTGAACAGTGGGAGTTAGCAGGTAATGGCCAGCAATGGGGCAAGCAATAGCATCATGGTCCAGCACTGAGGCAGGAAGGACGTTGAAAGTGAATAGATGAAGCGAGAGAAATTTGAAACGCAAAGAGGAACTGCTGAGGCATCACATGTGTGTCAGTGAGACAATTGCCTTTTAGGTTTGGCAATGTGAACAGTGGGAGTTAGCAGGTAATGGCCAGCAATGGGGCAAGCAATAGCATCATGGTCCAGCACTGAGGCAGGAAGGACGTTGAAAGTGAATAGATGAAGCGAGAGAAATTTGAAACGCAAAGAGGAACTGCTGAGGCATCACATGTGTGTCAGTGAGACGGGAAGGAGAGGACATGAAAAGGGACATACCTCAATGATCCAAAAATGTCCATTTATTTATTGAGAGAGAGAGAGAGAGAGAGAGAGAGAGAGAGAGAGAGAGAGAGAGAGAGAGAGAGAGAGTGTGTGTGTGTGTGTGTGTGTGTGTGTGTGTGTGTGTGTGTGTGTGTGCGTGGTCGCGTGCGTGCGCGCGAATGTGTGTATGAACCTGCCGTTAAAAGAACGCAATAAAACTTGCTGCAAAAAATGAACTCGGCTTACCATTTGAAGTTCCTACCTTGAAGTTGACATGAGGTTTTTTTTTTTTTCCTTCATGTTTTAATTTATAAGATTTTCTACCTCTTTGTGTCCAGTCCCTTCTCCTGTGGCCTCGCTGCACAAGGCTTTCTTCTTCCTCTCACCCTATTCTGTCCAACTCTGAAATATTAGAGTTACCCCGTGTTCTCAATCTTTCCTACCTCTCTCTGGTAAACTCTGGAACTCACTGTCTGCTTCTGTATTTCTGTATTCAACGATTTGAGCTCTTTTAAGAGGGAGATTTTAAAACATTTGTTCCTTAATTTCGGTTAACTCCTTACATTTTATTTAGGGAATCAGCACTCAAATGGGCCTTTTTATTGAATATTTTGTTGCCCTTGGTTGGCTTCCTTCCTGCATAAGAAATAGTCACAGCCTGCCCTCCAAAGACAACACTCTTTCTTCACACAAAACTACATGCACTCACCACACATAAAACTATCTTAAAATTCGAAACTCAAAAATGGCGATTCCAAATCCAGCCTCGGAGTATTCTTCTGGAGAGGGGACCAGAAATGTCCCTAGGTCGGACTCCTCTCTCGGTGGTGACCCAAATGTCTTGACATCTCCCTCGACTTTTTCTTCATTAACTTCTGCAGCATTCGCAGTATTAAATCTAGTAACCAATCTGTAGAGCACTACCTCTACTCTATTGAGCCTTATCTTCTTTTCCTCACCAGAACATAGCTTTCTCTATCCTCATCTTCGCTCCAAAGCTGGATGTTGCGTCTATGTGCGCAAATACGTACCTTGCTCTCATGCCCACGCTGTCGAATCTCCCACCATTTGGCTTAGACTCAATTGTCACTCTCTAATATTATTTTTCTGTCTCAGGGAGGCGGTGGCGTAGTGGATAAGGTGGTGAGCGTGGGATCGGGCAGACGTCCACGCGTAGGTTCGAATCCCACCACGTACAGCCTTAAAACACATTGCCATTGTCGAGTGGTTTAAAGTTAGCTACATGTCACCATGATACCCAGGTTCTAGGTGGTTACACCCAAGATGAGCTTTGGGGGTGATATGGGCCCTAATATGGGTACCACTATAAATAAAATTGCCTGTGCCAGTAATGGGCGGAAGCTGAACAGCGCTTCCCATACACTCTTCAAGTATGCCTACAGGCGCTATAGGCCTTACCGTAAAAAAATATATATATATCTCCCTTCACTTCTCTTGAGTATAACAAATTTTTTACTTCTTATTTTCCAAAGTGGAGCACATCCTTGGAGATTTCAATGTTCACCACAAGCTTTGGCTTTCTTCTCCCTTCATTTACCATCCTGGTGAACTAGACTTCAATTTTGCTATCCTCCACGACCTAGAGCAACTAGTACAACACCTTAGTCGTATTCCTGACCGTCTTGCAGATACACTCAACAATCTTGATCTTTTCCTTACCGCGTTTGTTTATGCTGCTGTCATATCTTCTCCGTTAGGCTCTACCGATCACAATCTCATTTCTATATCTCTTATTCCTTTTCAGGATCCCCAAAAGCGGAGGTGCCTCTGGCGTTTTTCCTCTGCCTTTTTGGGGTACCTGAGGAGGTATTAGTCTGATTTTTCCTGGAGCGATTACTGTTTCCGTGTCAGAGACCCATCTCTGTGTGTTGAATGGATAACAGAAGTGATGATGTCTGGCATGGAAGTATACATTCGTCATTCTTTTGCTCAACCTAAATCTTGTAAAGTGGCGCAGGGAGGGAAAGAGGAAAGTGTGATGAGAGGGACACAGCAGGGGACGCCCTGCCACGTATTGCTGGCTGGCGGTGAAGGGCGGTGGGACGGTGTCTCCTCCACAACACACCGGCGGTCGGCTGATGCAAGTGTTGTATGAGGGAAGAGTGGAGAGCATGCGTAGAGGGCGCGTCGCCAGGTGGAGAGGGAGGGAAATTAATTCTAAATTCTCAGTTCTGTACTCCTTCTCACACGAACACACACGCTTGGCCGAACGCACACACACACACACACACACACACACACACACACACACACACACACGCGTAGTGTAGTGGCTAGCACTGTTACGTTCACCGGTTAATCTGGTAAGATTGGCATCGGGGAGCCGGTGAACAATAACAATAAAAAAAAAAAACTGCAGGTTCAACTGGTGAGGAAATGCAAAGGGGGCACCTTAAAAAGCTATTTTAATAACCCATAATGAAACTGACACACATAGATATAACATGAAACATGAAACACAGATATATAACATGAAACACAGGAAAATGAAATACACATATACATATAACACAGAAATAAATACAACAATAAATCCCAACTTAATACCTAACAATAATCCTAATCCTATATGGAGGCAATGTGGAAAACACGGACGAGGGGAAGTGATACTTATGCGGTGTCGCAGTGGTGAAGTGCTGGGTGATGGTTGATCCCACGGTAGACCCAAGAGGCGTTGTAATCACTGGTTGAGGCTTGGATCTCAACTTGCTTTCCAGAAAGCCAAGAGCTAGCTTAACACTTCCGGTTGAGTCGAATGGGGCCGCGTGAATCCAACTTCGGGACAGTAGTGGGGCTTCATGAAACGGTGACGTGGAGGGTTCATGAGACGGTGGCGTGGAAGGTTCACGAGACGGTGACGTGGAAGGGGAGGCGGAGAGGTGGCGAACGAGGTAACAAGCGGAGGTGGTGATGGTAGTAGAGTATGTTACGGGCGAGTCGTAACATTTCCTCCCCCCTAAGACCTCCGTAATGGGCTCATGAAGGAGGTGAGACGGGAGATCTTGATAAGGCGTCGGCGATGATGTTGTCCACCCCCTTGATATGGTGGACTTCCAAGTTGAAGGGTTGAGTTAACAAGGCCCACCTAAGAATGCGTTGGTTTCGGTTCTTCATGGCGTGAAGGAAGGCCAGAGGATTGTGATCGGTGAAGACCTTTGTAGTTTGAGGACCAGGATGAAGGTAGCATTCAAAACGTTGGAGCGCCAGGACGAGTGCCAGACCCTCCTTCTCGATGGTGGAGTAGTTGAGTTGATGTTTCTTCAGCTTGGCGGAGTGATAGGCGATGGGATGGAGGATGCCGCTTGTGGGGTCTGTTTCTAGTAGGACAGCACCCACTCCAACTCTTCTCGCGTCCACTTGTAGATGGAAGGGGCGGGAGTGATCCGGCGTCCAGACCATTGGTTCCGAGGAGAGGAACGCCTTGAGGTGTTGGAAGGCTTGGTCACAGGTCGGGGTCCAGTGGAAGGGGACGGAAGTGCTGATAAGGTCCGTCAGGGGGGCGGCCAGGGTGGAGAAGTTCCTACAGAATCTCCTGTAGAAACCAGCCATCCCCAAGAACCTCATGAGAGCTTTCCTGGTGGTAGGGACAGGGAAGCCAAGGATGGCCTCCACGTTGGCTTTCTTGGGGCGAACCTTGCCGTTTCCCACCACATGTCCCAGGTAGACCACCGTAGACTTCCCGAAGGTGGACTTGGCCAGGTTGATTGTAAGCCGGGCTTCCTGCAACCGACCCATCAGCCTCCGAAGTCGGGTCAGATGTGTCACCCAGTCGTCCGAAGTCACCACCAGGTCGTCCAGATATGCAGATGTTCCCTCCAAGTCTTGGGTGATGTAATTTATAGCCCTCTGGAAGGTGGCGGGAGCATTAGACAAGCCGAAGCGCATCACTGTGTATTGGTATAGTCCGAAGGGGGTGATGAAGGCGGATATTATTCGGGCCTCGTCCGAGAGGGGAATCTGGTAGTAACCTTTAAGTAAGTCTATAGTGGTTACAAATTTGGCTACTCCTATACTATCTATAAGGTCCTCTATCAAGGGCAATGGGTAGGAGTCTGGCACCGTCACTTTATTTAATTTCCTGTAGTCGGTGCAAAATCGACTACTACCATCTGGCTTAGATGTTAACAGGCAGGGAGAAGCCCAGGGGGATATACTAGGTTCTGCAAGGTGATGACAGAGCAGATAGTCTACCTCTTTTTTTCATCAAGTCTCTTTTAATGGGTGAAATGCGATAGGCTGGTTGTCTTATAGGCTTGATGTCATTAGATATTAATGTTATGTCATGTTGGATAGTAGTACAAAGTATTGGAAGGTCACCTGTGATTTCTGAAAAGTCTAGCAATAACTTTTTAAGATCAGACTGTTGTGAAGATGTTAAGGAAAGAAACACCTCATCAAGGTTGGACATGATTTATTTGGCTGTTTGAGGGGCGTCCTTTAGGTGACGAGAAGAGGAATTCGATGTCGGACTCTTCCTCGGGGGGCACAGGACCAGACTCCTTCCTACGAGACATACAGGTACAGTGCGAGACAAGTCGTCCTCTGGTTCTCTGGAGTGGTAAGGTTTCATTAGGTTGATATGAACTAGTTGGGAATCCTTACGACGGTCAGGAGTGTGGACCACATAATTTAATGGACTTAGTTTTTGAGCCACAACATAAGGTCCCATGAACTTACTGTGAAGAGCATTGCCTGGAGTAGGGAGAAAAAGTAAAACCTTGTCTTCTGGTTTGAAACTTCTCATGACAGATTTGGGAAGAGAATTCTGTTGCATTTTAGTTTGAGATTTGAGGAAATTTGATTTAGCAAAAGATCTGACTTCACTGATTTTATTCTTAAGGTTACTGATGTAGTCAGACACACTGGGGCTTGAGGGAGTATTTTGAGTAAACCATTGATCCTTTAATATTTTGAGAGGCCTCCTGATCTGTCTACCATAGAGTAATTCAAAAGGGGAGTAACCTAAAGAATCTTGAGGAGATTCTCTTAAAGCGAAGAGAAGGAAAGAGATACTTTCATCCCAGTCTCCTTGATGCTCCAAGCAATACTTCTTCATCATGGATTTTAATGTTTGGTGAAACCGCTCCAGACAGCCTTGGGATTGGGGGTGGTAAGCCGAGGAGGTAACATGGTCGATGTTTAGCTCATTCACTATCTGTTGGAAAAAATTGCTAGTGAAATTGCTACCCTTGTCAGACTTAATTTGTTTTGGAATTCCTACTGAGGTGAAAAAATGTATTAGATGTTTTACAATGGTCTTTGATGTGATGTTCTTAAGAGGGAATGCTTCAGGGTACCTGGTAGTGAGATCCATGAGGGTTAACAAATACTGATTCCCTCGTTTGGTTTTGGGTAAGGGCCCTACGCAGTCTAGAATGATCTTTTCGAAGGGCTCCGTCTGAACTGGAATAGGCGTCAGAGGAGCTGGCACAAGGCGTTCGTTAGGCTTACCCACAATTTGACATATGTGACATGTTTTTACATAGTGTGACACATCCTTTTTCATTCCTGGCCAAAAAAATGTTGAAGAGCCTTCTTGTAGGTTTTTTGGATGCCTAGATGACCTGACAATCCATCATGAGCTAGTTCTATAATGGCTGGTCTTACAGACAAGGGATGACAACTTGATGTGTTTCTGACCAGGTGTCTAGTTGTTTCAGTTCAGGAGGTCTGTAGGCACGCATCAGGACTCCTTCCTGATAATAAAAACAAGGCAATTTAGATATATCCTTTGTCTCACTGGCAACATGTCTGATCTTAGCCAAAGTGAGATCCTGTTCCTGAGCATTAATCAAATTCTCCTTTGAAATGATGTTATTGTACAAGTTGTCAGTAGAGGCAATCATTGGTGGAGGAGGTGGTGAAAGGGCACGGGACTTGGACTGAGACCTGGTGACTGCACACACTGGGAAGAAGTGAGAGGATGTTTCGTCCAGGGTCTTAGTGGGACTTTCTGTTAAGGGAGAATCAAGAACAATTAAGTTTGGAACAGCCAAGTTACCTGCAAGATCATTACCCAGTACGAGATGTACCCCCGGTACTGGAAGTTCACCAAGTTTAATGGCTACCTCAACCTCTCCTGAAATGAACGGGCACTGTAAGCTAATATTAGCCAAGGGATAGGAGAGCTGTGATTCGAGACCTGTAAGGATCACCTTCTCCCCAGTGAAAGCCTGTTTGATGTTAGGGATGACATCTTCCCTTAAGATGGATTGGGCAGCACCTGTATCACGCAGAACCTTGATATTTATTGCCTTGTCTTTACCATCAGTCAGGGACACTTTACCTTGATACATGTACGAGTCATAAAGTTCTAGAGGAGAGTTGACAGGGTTAGCTAGGGCCACTGGTTTCTTGTTCTCAAATGTGTTAGGTTTAGGGGCCACAAAAGAAAGTTGACGTTGAGAACCCTTGCAATTTGGGTGTCTACATTTTTGGATCGTGTGACCTGGCTTCTTATAGTATGTATACCAGGAGGAATTATATGCATTTGGCGAGAATCCGGTCGGCTTACCCCTCGCGCCCCCAAAACCTTCCCCAAAAGAGGACCTAACATTAGATAGTGAACCACGACCTCTACTACCCAGGGATCCCATCAACAAAGCAAACGCATCAGCCACTTTAGCGGCAGACATAAGATCACTCTCTCCCCGTTCTTCCACATGCCTCAGAATATTAAAGGGTAACTTGTTCTTCCATTCTTCCAGGACCATTAGATTGAGCAACTCCGAAAAGGTGGTAATGTTAAGGGCGGCTAACCATTTCGTAAATTGTCTTAGTTTCTCACTAGCAAATTCAACATAGGTGTGAGACTCTGGTTTTACATACTTTCGGAACTGTTGTCTGTATCCATCAGAAGTGATAGAGTAAGCGTCCAGAATGTTACCTTTGATATCTTCATATTCTACCTCATCACTAAGGCCGTTTATACCCTGTAAGCTTTTCCTACTAGCTTATGGACAAGGAGAGACACCCACTGATCCTTGGGCCATTTATTCCTATTAGCAATGCTCTCAAAAGCGCGAAATGACCCGTCAACATCAGATTCATCAAAAGGGGGAACTAGCGGAGCAGCTATAGCAGGATTAAAGCTTGCTAACTTTTTCTTTATATCTATTTCTTCCCCTCTAAACTTAGCGTCATTTCGTAGGGCTAACTCCTGAATTTCTAACTCTTTCTCCTGCCTTCTAAGTTGTAACTGAAATTCTCTCTCTTTATCTTCTTTTTCTGCCTGTAGTTGCATTTGTTTTTCCTGTAGTTGCATTTCTTTTGCTTCTTTTTCTGCCTGTAATTGCATTTCTTTCGCTTCTTTTTCTGCCTGTTTTGTTTTTCATGCATCCGGTATTCTAGTTTAAGCTTCTCAATTTCCCACTGACTTATCCTACTCTTATCCTGTTCTTCCTGGGGACTGTGTATTATAGTCCTCGTAGAGGCTGACATGGGAGTTAACTCTTCTATGGCATTTCCTAGCAACTGACTTTCTTGCACTAGATGTTCAACAACTACATTCTTAATGACCTTTAGTCATCTGAGACGTGATGGGAACATCAAAATGTTTAGCGATGGTCTTCCATTGGTCCTTTTTGATATTAGCACCTTTAAGTTGTTCTAGAGAAGGGTCAGCACAAAAATCTTCAACGTTAAACTGAGCGGAAGCCATATTAAATAGATGTTAATCCACAACAAAGAAAATGATAAGCGAATTACTTAAGTGAGGAACTTGGCAGAGTGATAATAAAGGCAACCTTGGAAATTACCTAGATTATACTTAAGCAAACACTTATGAGTACAATCACTAATGAGGGGTAAACTAGAGAGTTACGGCATTAAGAGGGATCCGGATTACTCTAGTTACGAGACTTGAGAGAGAGGAGCGAATTGTACTGAGACTTGTTATTGATAAGGAGGCGGATTAGTCTGAGAGACTAGTTAAAATAGCCGATTCTAACTAGCGAGAAAAATTATCCGCGAAGTGAGGGATTGAGGGTTCGCATGAACATATGATGATCCCAACACTTGGATAACACTTATTACACACCTGCCTATGTGCAAAAAATAGAGATAAGTGCTATCGGTGAACACGCCTTTCTACCTGGTTTCCTGCTCTACCACTGCTATGCGATAACAATGAAAGTCACGAAGCACGTTTAACCCAAAAGGAGCCACTTGATCGCACAAAGGTAAATTTAAACCACACGCAGAGTAAGTCACAGAAAAAAAACACATCAAATTCACAACACCACAGAAACACAAGCAATCACAGAAAAAAAGTCACTGGAAAAATGGAACACTGAACATGGGTTATAATAGTCCTGTCACGGTCGCCAATTGTTACGTTCACCGGTTAATCTGGTAATATTGGCATCGGGGAGCCGGTGAACAATAACAATAAAAAAAAAAACTGCAGGTTCAACTGGTGAGGAAATGCAAAGGGGGCACTTTAAAAAGCTATTTTAATAACCCATAATGAAACTGACACACATAGATATAACATGAAACACAGATATATAACATGAAACACAGGAAAATGACATACACATATACATATAACACAGAAATAAATACAACAATAAATCCCAACTTAATACCTAACAATAATCCTAATCCTATATGGAGGCAATGTGGAAAACACGGACGAGGGGAAGTGATACTTATGCGGTGTCGCAGTGGTGAAGTGCTGGGTGATGGTTGATCCCACGGTAGACCCAAGAGGCGTTGTAATCACTGGTTGAGGCTTGGACCTCAACTTGCTTTCCAGAAAGCCAAGAGCTGGCTTAACACTTCCGGTTGAGTCGAATGGGGCCGCGTGAATCTAACTTCGGGACAGTAGCGGGGCTTCATGAAACGGTGACGTGGAGGGTTCATGAGACGGTGGCGTGGAAGGTTCACGAGACGGTGACGTGGAAGGGGAGGAGGAGAGGTGGCGAACGAGGTAACAAGCGGAGGAGGTGATGGTAGTAGAGTATGTTACGGGTGAGCCGTAACAGCACGCTCGACTCACAATCGAGAGGGCCGGGTTCGAATCCCGGCGCGGCGAGGCAAATGGGCAGGCCTAAAGAATGTGTAGCCCCTGTTCACCAAACAGTAAATAGGTACGGGATGTAACTCGAGGGGTTGTGGCCTCGCTTTCCCGGTGTGTGGAGTGTGTTGTGGTCTCAGTCCTACCCGAAGATCGGTCTATGAGCTCTGAGCTCGCTCCGTAATGGGGAAGACTGGCTGGGTGACCAGCAGACGACCGAGGTGAGGTGAGGTGAATTACACACACACACACACACACACACACACACACACACACACACACACACACACACACACACACACACACACACACACACACACACACACACACACACAGTTTAGTTTAGTTTAGTTTATTGACCACAGCAAGTACAATATTCTTTTCACAAACACTTATTAGTAAATTAAAGTGTACATATAGCATTACATGTGTCACATTCCGTAGTCCAGATATTTTCAGTAAAATTAAAACTATACAATAACATTCACAAAACACTGGTGATTTGTTAATCTTAACAGTAAGTTGACAAGATCAGGTGAATTATTCTACAAGTCACATCAGGTGCAAAATTGACATTAAATAGGCCACACACACACACACACACACACACACACACACACACACACACACACACACTGGACATTGAAGTGGTGGGTCACTTACCACGCCTGGTCCAGCGGTGGCAGGCTTTTCATGATGCGCGTGGTGGGCAGCAGTGTAAGCGGCAGGTGGGGCCAGGCAGGCCCTGTGTGCCACTGTGCGCCGTGCTCGCCTGCCATTGTTTTTGTCCACCAGGACAACCCTACACTCTGAAACTGACAAACTCACCTCCTCCACCGCTACCACCATCGCCGCTACCACCACTACCACCACCACCGTCACCACCACCGCCACTACCACCCACCATCACCACAACCACCACCACCACCGCTACTATAATCCTCCTCATCCTCCATCACCAATCTGCTTCACCCCACATCAAATTATCTTCTGTTGTATTCCATGTCTGGGAACCTACACTTGGCTCCCCTTCAGCCCCCCTTCTCTCTCTCTCTCTCTCTCTCTCTCTCTCTCTCTCTCTCTCTCTCTCTCTCTCTCTCTCTCTCTCTCTGGATAATACTAGCACAATAGAGTGGTTAATGAGCACCACCGTGATTGATAGTTGAGCAATGTTTGTTTTGTTTGTGGCGGAAACAGTTTCTTTTTAGGTGCGTGGAACTCAGGCTCACGAGAACAGTCACATCAGTCTGTTGGGTCAAGGCTGCTGTTGAGCAAATATTATGGCGACCCTGTGCCGGCCAGGTGTCTTGGCGGAGCAGGTGTGTGGGTGGATATGTGCGTGTTTATTTACCAATGGAAAGTTTTCAGAAGTAGTGGTTGTCACCAGGTGGCAGCACAGCTCGTGTCCCGTTCGCTGTCACAGGGGTAATATAGAACATACCTGCAGTGTCATTCTATAAACACAGAGATGCAATAAGTCGGTATAATGTATTTTCTACATAATTCCTTCTAAGTAGTAACACAGGCAAAATCAAACCCTATTTATGAACAAATGTATATAAGTTGATTTTCTAGTGAATTGGCATTGTGGCTTATATGGTCATCTCCACATTTCCCTAAAGAGTGCACCCTTGATCGGATGTGTATTAATCCAGTCCACAGT
Organism: Portunus trituberculatus; assembly: GCF_017591435.1. NCBI lineage: Eukaryota > Metazoa > Arthropoda > Malacostraca > Decapoda > Portunidae > Portunus > Portunus trituberculatus. The sequence continues at coordinate 8,552 of NW_025541400.1, read as the reverse complement.
AAACATGAAGACAACATGTCTGTGTCACTCAAAAGTCCAAACCACACAGATCAACTTACTAGTATGTGGAAACAACAATTCTAATTAAGAACAGACAACTCGGGTATCCTGGCGAGAGTGTTGGTGTCTCACCCATCCTGGGCTGCCCACCTGTTTAACTTAACAAACACATTGTGGGACAGTTAATTCCTGCTGTAATGTCCATGCCACTATGCTATGAGGAGGAGGAAAACTCATATTTCTCTCTCCTCACTCTACAGCTGTCCAGTGAAATGCTTAGTCATTGCATGATTGTCTTGCCGTGACTTGATCTTGATGCAAGCGATGTTAAAATTTCCACACAAATAACTATACCCATATATCACGAGGTTACTGAGTAAGCTGTATCATACTATATAGTACAGTCAAAGATTTTACCTTTTTCATTGTCCAAATCAATAGATTTTAGACTTGTAGTATGCCGTGTTTAAGATATTGGTAGCAGTATTACAAGATAATGACAAAAAAATATTTGTTCTGATTAACTTCTTTCTAAATTATCCATACAGGATAGTTAAAAGTAGATACAGAATGTAAACGGTAGTGGTGATCTGGCTTTTCTTATTGACTCATGGTTGTCAGATGCGCACATCATAAGTGAAATATGAAAAATATAAGAAACAAGAAACAAAGATATATGGAAGTATGCTAGTTCGCCAGTATGCGGTGTGTAACCGTATCCAGCCATAAAAGAGAGTAGGAAGGGCAGGAGGGTCAAAAGGTCATGTAAACATCCGGTGGTATTGTTGTCGTCTTGGATGTTGTTCGTACCACACGTGGAGTTCATTTGAGCTTGTACTTGATTGGTGAATGGTACATTCTGAGGGGCGTGTTGTGTGGGTCAAGACACGCCCCATAAGTTCCTGAAGGAAATTGTAGAGTTTTGGGGCAGAGAGAGAGAGAGGAGAGAGGAAGCAGAGGACAACCGCGGTTTAAGCGGCCACCCTCGGCTGCATAGCTGAGGGCGGCGTTTTGTACTATATATAACCAGTAAGTGGAGCTTATAAGTTGCAATGCAGTCTTTGAGGTAAATTAGAATGGAGGAAGAAGCATGATAGGAGGTTTAGGTATTATGTGGTATTAGTTTATTATGGTTTATGTGGTTGTACTTTGGTTCATAATGACGTCGTTATATACTTGCGTTTTCATCTATGAGTAAGGGAATTTGTATACGGCTACCTACGTATGTGCATGTGTGTTGCTCTGACGAATAAGTTACATAACATATTTACTAGTGTGTAATTGTGTACGAAGTTAACGTGGTTCCATGTATGGGTACCAAGAGAAAGAGATTATTTGAGGGAAGTCACTTGTGTGGAGATATCAATATTTGTCATTATATTTCGGTGGTGTTACGTTGTCATATTGTTGAACGGAGTCTGGTAATTATATGTGTATGGTAATATAATTGGTGGTACGTCATGTGGTTGCTTGCATTCATGTACCAAGTAAAGGTCATCCTTATATACGGGTAGCTGGGAAAAAGGGGTAATATTGTACGTACTACGTATGAGATTTACGGAGAAATAAAGCACCGGGTTCAGATGTTGTAATACGTTATGAAGATATTGTGGATGATGTTTGAAGTGAAATCCGTTTTGATGCGAGAATATCTACGAGATTAATGCAGTTCTTAAGGATGTTTGTAAGAGAAATTGTAATAATTGCAGTGGAGAAGGCAACAGAAAGAGTTGTAATTGTTACTTGTCGGCGCCGTATCGAACACCCTCTCTCTCTCTCTCTCTCTCTCTCTCTCTCTCTCTCTCTCTCTCTCTTTTTTTTTTTTTTTATTTAAACATAATTTATACAGAAGAACATGTACCCAAAGGCGCACTGTCGTGTGCTACCTATTCTAAGGGTACTACAATCTATTTCTCTACAATATTTACAAGACTTAAAAATAGATAATATACAAGATGGAGCACTGTTCTTTTCACTTCACTAGCACTATTCACGCACTGCACTACACTGAGTGTCACGTCACAAAGAGTGTCAGAGGAGTTGGCAGTGTCTGTCTCCACTTATGTGCCATCAGTTTGACACTGTGTGTGTTCATCTCCTGGACGTGAGGCACCGCGGCCGTGAACAAGTTCCACATCCTGGAGACGCGTCCTGCGAAGGTGCGTTGATGCTGACACCCGTGGGATCGCGGCACCTCTACGGCGTCACCACCATTGAGCACCGTTCTCGTGCTCCGTGCGGTGACTCTCAGAGGATGACGCAGCCCTGCCAGATGTGGCACTCTTTGCACCTGTGCCTTATGGAACACTACGATCGCCGCCACATCTCTGCGGTGTTCCAGTGAATCAAGAGGACGCTCAGGCTCTGGGTGAGGTGGTATTGCAGCATCTACTAGCCGTATGGCGCGGCGTTGGATGCTGTCCAGTCTCCTTCTGTGTGTGGCGGCACAGGACATCCAGGAGAGAGCTGCGTACTCAAGGTGGGGCCGCACCTGTGCCTTGTACAGCAGCAGTCTCCCTTCCTGTCGAGGAAACTGGCGATCCTTCTGAGAGCGGAGATCCTGTGAGAGGCTTTCTTGGCAATGGATTTGACATGGCTGTCAAACCTCAGCCCTCGATCCACCTCCACTCCAAGTATCTTGACGTCATCTTGGAGTGGGAGAGCAGCAGCGCCAAAAGACAACTTTCCTGCCATTGCTGCCATGGCGGCTGGGGACCGAGAGACAACCATTGCCTGTGTCTTCTCCGGCGCGAATGTCACTTGCCAGCGAGCACCCCACTCCTCTATCACTCGTAGCTGCTGATTGATGGCCTCAGCAGCCCGCCCACTGTCCTGGCGTGGATAGGTATAGGAGAGGGTGCAGTCATCAGCATAGGCCTTGACTCCTGGCAGTAGCTGGAGAAGATCATCCACGTAGATATTCCACAGGAGTGGGCCAAGAATTGAACCCTGTGGCACTGATGCCTCCACAGGCAGGGACTCAGATGTTTGCCCGTTGACAACCACCTTGAGGCTTCTGTCCTGCAGGTAATTTCCCAGGAGTCGTAGCAAGCCACCCTGGATGCCTTTAGCACGAAGCTTTTCCAGTAATCCGTTGTGCCATACTTTATCAAAAGCTCCAGCTATGTCCAAAGCAACCACTATAGTGTCCTTGCCGTCGTCGAGGGCGTCCTGCCACTGCCTGGTGAGAAGCATCATTAGGTCGGAGGTTGACCTTCCAGGTCTGAACCCAAACTGTTGGTCTGAGAGGAGGGCATTGTCCTTGAGATGGCTACACACCACCTCTGCCACGACCCTCTCAAACACTTTACCCACCACTGACAACAGGGATATGGGTCTGTAGTTTTTGGGTCCGTCCTGGAGCTTTTTGTGTACAGGAACTACTCGAGCCTCCTTCCACACTGAAGGCCAGACGTTTTCCCGTACACAAGTTGTGAAGACTTGGGTGAGAGGGGCAGCCAGTTCCTGGGAGCATCGCTTCAGCAGGTGCGGGCTGATGTCATCAGGGCCGGTAGCTTTCTGTGTGTCCAGCCCCGCAATAATCGCTTCACCTGCTGATGCGTCACCTCCACCATGGTGACAGTCTTCTCACATTGCTGGACCAGCTGAGGCGGTGGCTGCTGTGGATTCCCCACCTTCATTTTTCCAGCAAACAAGGAAGCCAGCAACTGTGCCCTCTCCTTACTGCTGGTGGCGACAGTACCGTCCTGCTTGCTGAGGGAGGGATGGATTCTTGGTGGCCAGTTCCTGTTTGTCCTTAACAAGGGACCACCAAGTTTTGTTTCCTACGCCAGTGCCACACAGTTTCCGGCGCAGGCTTTCCTCCCACTTTTTTAAGGCCCACTTGCTGGTTACCACCATCCTCCTGCATGCAGCCCTATGCAAGTCCTTGTTGCGCCGAGTCGGGTTCCTCTTGTAGCGGAGCCAGGCAGCATACTTTGCCTCAGCAGCAACACGGCAACGGTAGCCAAACCATGGCTGATCCGTCGGTCTGGTGGTGTATTCCTGTGTGGGACGTGGCGTCTCTGGAGGGCGAGAAGGTGAGAGGTGAGTGCAAGTGCTTCACTCTCTGCTCCTCCCTGTAGCAGAGTGGCCCATGGGGTGTGGGTCAGGTCGCGGCGCAGGGAAGCCCAGTCTGCTTTGTTCCACAGCCAGATGGTGCGGGTGGTGGCCTCGTCCCGAGCCACGCCCACTTCCAGCTGTGTCAGTACAGCGTGATGATCAGAGCTGCCCACGAGCCCCAGCTGATGACACTGAAGCTTGTCCTCCTGGTAGTCTGAGATGACAGGGTCTAATGTCCCTCCTCGTTCATGTGTGGGGAAGGTGACATGATCTGTCAGACCCTGCACCTCCAGGAGATTCTCGTAGGCGTCTCTTTCCAGGTGGTGATTGAGATCCCCCACAATCAGCACGTGGCTGCAGCTGTGTGCCATCATCAGGTTGTCTAAAGTCTCAGTCAGGTACAGGAGTGAGTCAGGCCCTTGTCGCGGGGGGCGATACAGGGCACACAGTAGGAGGGCTGAGCGGTCTGCCAGCGTTACTCGGAAGTACATCATCTCCATCAGTGGAGGCGTGTCTATGTCGAGTAGCTGGGCCTGCATTCCTTCCTTGAAGCAGACAGCCACTCCACCTCCTGTTCGCTCCTGTCGGTCCCTCCTCACCCAGTGGGTGAAGCCCTGCATCCTGCCATACGTGGGCTCCACCTCACTGTTCAGCCATGTCTCTGTCACCACAACAACGTCTGCATTGTGTCGTTGCACACAGTTGTGGTATAAGTCTGCAAGGTTAGTCCGGAGACCACGGACGTTGCTAGAGACGACCTTTAGTTGGCGGCGGGGCAAGCTGGCTGTACCATGGTGAGGGATGGTAGTGAGCGAGGCCTGCTAGTCCGAGGTGGTGGTTAGGGTCCGCGGCCGACTGCTGGTACTGGTGAAGAGGAGTGGTCCACTGCCGCCCCTGGCTCTGATTCCAGATACCAGGCTGAGGAAGGAGTGGGCGAGGTTGTGGTAAGGACTGAAATGAAGTGAGGTGGTGGGCGGGCTGAGGCGCTGCAGGTGGGAAGGGTGTGGCTGTGTGTCTTTCCACCGTAAGGAGCCGCTGTAGGAGACGCTCCTGACGTAAATCGTCAGTTCTGGCGTGGCAAGTAGCAGAAGTGTGTCCTTTCCGTGAGCAGTACTCACACACTTTTGCCTTGGCTCGCTTTTGTGTCTGCTTGGTGGCCTGGTGAGTCCTCAGTCCTTCGCTGGACACCTTCCTCGCGTCCTGCTGCACTTCCCTCTTAGTTTTCTTTTTTCTCCAATCTCCTGAAGTGGTCTGAGGAGAGGTTCGTGGGCGAACAGAGGCACCACGATCTACTCCGTTCGCTGTATTTATGGAGGAAGAGTCCCTGCTGCTCTGTGTGGCGGTAGACGTGGTAGTGAGTACCGAGCAGTCACTCTGTGTGGCAGAAGGAGTGACAGTAGACGCTGGGGAGGTGTCACAGTCGCTCTCTGTGGCGATGGAAGCAGTGGAGGTAGGCGGAGCGGTCGTTGTTTCCCGGGCAGGCGAAGGGAAGGTGGAAGTTGAGAAAACAGCTGAGTGGCGGAGCTGTTGCGGTTTATCCGAGCTCCACCACGTCCTCCACCTCTCAGAGTCCTGACAAACCACCTCCCAGTGTTCGTCAATTGACTCTGCGTGGGCGCTGACTGCCTGAGAGCGTGTGGCTACTTGCGTCTGGCGCTGTTTTGACGCTATCAGCCTGTCTGCTACTCTGAGAGCCGCAGCAAACACGTCTCTGTGTTGTATGATCAAGTCTCGGTCGTCCTGGAGGGACTTAATCACACAGTTTTGTTGAGAGGCTTCCTCAGTGAGCTTCTCAACTAGTGAAACTAGCTCTCTCTCTCCAAGCCCTCCCACTGACTCTCCCCACTGTCGTCCGGTAGTGGCGTTGGGGTGTATCAGTCTCCTCGATGATGTAGGTGACGGGGTCCGGGATGTTTGCTTGGAGTCGTAGCTGCTCCGTGTAGCTACACTTGAAGACTGGCGTATCCCCAAGGCAGCTGTTGTGACAAAGGTTACGGCAGGTTTCCTCGTCACAGCTCACGTGTTGAGTCTTAAGTGTTGCTTTGCCACAAACGCAACACCAATTCTGTGGCTGGTAGCCAGGCAAGTCTCGCCTGGCTATGGGGCGATGGGCGGGCTAGACATTGAGGGAGAGGATAAGTGATTCCCTGGGGAATTGTGAAGCCAGGTGTGGGGGCGACAACGAGTGTTGGTTCTAAACGACACGTGCGACACTAACACACTCGTGAACACAGACACTGAACACTGGCACAGAACACAAAGCACTTCCCCACAGGCGCACAAAAAACACACGACACTAACTACCTCTCCCACAAGTCAAGCCAAACCAGCCACGGAGAGAGAGATACAGGTTGTTTAAAAAACTACCTTGGAGAGATTTGGCAACTGTGTGCTGCCTTAGGCCTCGCGTCAGGTCAGGCCCGGGTCTCGGTCACTGCACGGGTACAAACACTCTTTTCAAGTGATTTTTCAACACTATTGCAAGGCTTAGCACACCTTACACTTTTACATGGACACCAGGACACTTAGCACTTCAAGCACTGAAATTTTCACAACACTGCACTTTGTTAAACCACTGTAACACCACGAAATACACGGAGCGAGGCAGCTTACATCACCACAGAGGAGGAAACCACAAACCACAGGGAAGGATTTGTCTGCCTATCCCGCGCAGCGGCGCAGCTCACCATCTCAGCTACTGGGAGGCCACCTGGAAGAGACCAATCAGCGCACTCCACTTTCCAGCGCACCGCGACGTGATCCACTTGTACTATATATATACTGCTTTGCCTACAGGCCTGTCATTCTCTCTGAAGAAGCCCTATGGGCGAAACGTTGGAGAAATAAAATACTCCTGCTACTCCTGAGTTTCTTTCCATCACCCACCAACCCACCTGTTCCACATTGTTACATATATATATATATATATATATATATATATATATATATATATATATATATATATATATATATATATATATATATATATATATATATATATATATATATATATATATATATATATATATATATATACATATGGAATAGTGGGGTCGTGGTCACTTATCTATAAATGAAATGTTATGTGAATAAAGGTTATTTATTCAAACAGAGAGACAGAGACACGTCCTCCAGGACTGCCCAGTGACTCAACACATTGGAGACAATCACGGGCTTGTGACAATAGAACAGGTGTTTTCCGATAAGCTGTCAATGGGTGAAACATGTCAAGAAATACATGATATTCTGTCTGTTTACTTGTCAACACGTAGCAACATGATATCAAATATAAATGTTTGCAGCAGGTTAGGTGTACAAGATAATCAATAAAATGTTAGTGTTATCATCATGTTGGACTGCACGTGCCACTGGAATGATTGACAACGTCTCATTCATAAATGTAATTAGGTAACAGGAAAATAAGTAACAAGTAATATGCAATCATTGCACTGCTGTTGCCTATAAACAATCTATCTATCTGTGTGTTTTTGTGCTGGAGGGGGGTAAGGAGTAGTTTACAGAGGGTGGTGTGAATCACTGCTGATCGTCACCGTGGAGCTGCATCATCAGTATCCAGAGGTCTAGCCCCAGCATTATGTTCCTCATCGCTTCCTGGCTGTCTTGGCTCAGATCTCGCTGGTCAGCCAAGCCTGACCACAAATTTTCCAAGTTCTCCTCCAGACACTGCACAACGATGGGCGCCCCGTCTCCAGGTTTGCGGCCCTCACAGTCCCCTCCGAAGTAGGCGGGGCTGTTTAGAGTTGCCAGGTGCTCTCGTGATTCCTCTGGGTTTGCACACATCAGCCTGAACACCTCCACCACCCATCTGATTGGGTCCTCTTCCCGCTCTGCCTCAAGCTCCCTGGTGGGATCCTCTTTGCCTCCCTCTCCCCGGTGCCTCGCTAGATCCTCTTTGCGTCCCGTTCCCAGCTGCCTGCCAAGGTCCTTTTCCTCACACCTCTTATGCTCCAGCCACCGCAGGAATGCGTTCTTGAAGCAGAATCCGCTCGGCACCGGGATGTTCCACTCACGTGTGTCAAACCAGGTGCAGAAGCTCTTCTTGTGACGTGGCATCCAGGGCTCGGCCTTCAGGCGAGACAGAATTACCTTTCCCATCAGCTGTGCCTGGCGCTCTACAGGGCTCAACGTCTCCAGCACCTTTGCCTCTGCCAAGGCAAAGCTGCAGCGCCATGTGGCGTCCGCGGCATTACTGAGCTGTATGGTGGTGGTGTCCGCGGGAGTGAGGAAGGGTCTGGGAATTTTTCCCGGCCACGGCACCTCCAGCACCGGCACCAGGTCCACGCCGACCAACAGCAGAGGGTACTCTTGTCCCTGCCAGGCCAGGGCGAGAGCCACGCCCACCTGCGTGCTGATCAGGCCCGGCGGCACCAGGCTCAGTCTTTTGTCCAGCAGGGTGTGGCCAGTGAGGCAGCGGTGCACCTCCTCGTACAGACTGGTCATGAAATTATTTCCCTGAAGGTGTGGGTTGT